>NC_043986.1:8044525-8232025 GCF_902150065.1 Myripristis murdjan | reverse complement strand
AAATCTATAATTCATTCAACGACTGCAAATGAATTATTGTCTTGCTGTTCTAAATACTCAGAATCTGGTAGCTCTTTCCGGGGATGGAAAAAAAAAGCCTCTGCCGTACAAGAAGACTTTATATTTCTGTCAACATCAGGAGCATTTTTTGAGGAGTATAGATAGAATGAGCAGCGACAGTCATTGCACAAACAAAGGAAAGAGCGCCACCTACAGAAAGTCAAACTCCAGGAAGGAAAAAAAGTCAACAGAAAATCAACAGTTGATTGACAGGTGATCTCAGTTGCAAGGAAAAAATATTGTCATTTTACATTTGTGCAAAACAAGGACCGAGGTCACAACTCTCACAATTTCCAGTGTGTACATTACAAAACTACAGGAAAATATAGGATTATTGCTGAAATATTACAGGCGGTGGTGTGAAACAAGAGCTCCCCCGAAAGCTTACGCGCCGTGACATCAGTCGAGTGTTTACGGCTGTTGCCATGGTAACGTGAACCACCCGGAAATACCCTGATTTGCTGTGAACCAAAGGCCCACGGCGGCTCTAGCCATTCAGTTTCGGTGGGCACACAGAGGCAGATTAAAGGCTCGTTTCACGGGCCAGCTCACAGTTTTTATACTTTTCTGAAATTAATAAAAGCAAACTATTTCTCCACTTTGTTTTTTTTTTTCCTCCTGTAGAAAACAAAATCTAGCCTGGCCCATACTCTCTGTTATCTCCACATGGTTGCTGTCTCTCTCTTTCTCTCTCTCTCTCTCTCTCTCACACACACACACACACACACACCCCTATCCGTCCCAGATCAATGGCTCACCTGCTACTGTGCGAGCCGTGCCAGGCGGTCGCCCCGGCAACCAGGAATGCAGACTGGTGAATTATTCATTTGATCTGCGAAAAGAGGAGGGAACAGAGGGAAAGGGGGAATGAATTATTACAGAGGACATGACACGGGATGAGAGAGAGGGTGAGAGAAAACACAGAATGACTGAAACAAACAAACAAACAAACAAACAAACAATGTGAAGCGCAAACATGACAGCGCCCAACATGGCCGGTGACGCTCCCATGGAAACACTTTGATACACTGCAGTTCAACCAGAGATTGTCTTATATGGGCTTTGGTTCGGTACCAAGGAGGAACTTTTAAGCTAAAGATAAAACATATTTCAAGTTAATACACAGTAAAAGAAGAAATTATCGACTTTAAATAGGTTTGCTTGGACGCCTCTGAAACTGCCCAAACTCTACTTGAACAAACACAAAGTGACGGTGAAAGGTAAGTATTATGGTGTGTCTCAAATGGCGCATTTCCATTAGTGCACTGTCTGTAAGTACGCTTAGCTGACAGTACACTTACCGGCACAGTGCGCGAATTTCGACAGTGAAGGGTGTCTCAATAGAGTGGTGAAGTCCCACCCCTTCCGGTGGGCCCCCATGGGACCTTTCGGAGCGAAAAAAATTAAAGGTGTTCAATGGACAGAAAATAATTATTTTCTGGTCCCCCCGTCGTTATGCCATGGATTACACAAATGTTGTTTACAGGCTTAAATAACAAATTTTCATGTCAAGAGTTTGACCGTTTATTGCGCCATTGTTCAGTTAAATGCTGTTGAGAAAACACAATTAGAAAGACTACATGCTGTGTCGCGTATGTGACGTCACGTCATCGCCGTTTCCCTCCATCCAGATTCAAGTCAAGATGCCGGTGTGTTTTGTTCCCGATTGTCCGCGTCTCCGAGGGCCGACGGAGCGCCGGGCCGGGCGGGAGGGCGAGCGGACCCCGCCGCCGGGCGGAAAAACTCAGAACCTCAAAAACTCAGCGCGGAGCAGAGAAATCGCCATGTCTGTTGTAGGCTCCCACTGTGGGTGGTGACGTATATCATTCGCACCGAGAGCAGCGAAGAGTTGTAGTTCACAAAGCGGGCTCACGCAAAACCTAGCATTATTAATATTCTTCGCGCTAAATTGTAGTCTTCTCTGCGTGAAAATTATCTTTAAATATCACAAACAACATGTGAAATCCATGGCACAATTCAAACGGGACCAGAAAATAATTTTTATCTACCCATTGGATCGCATTCATAATTTTTTGCTTTTGAGGACCCATGTACCGGAAGTGGGTGTGCGGGACTTCACCCACTCTATAGGGTTTATGCGGAACGCTACGTCACCAACCTGGAAAACAGACTAGTCCACTTCCGGTGACAACTTCCGCTGCCCATAGCTAGTCATCTAACGGTCGCTGCTAGCTAGCTGCAATAATTGTGAGCAAAGTTTGGTTACTGGTTAATGAACTTTAGTGAACTTATTATTTCTTGTATTTATTATTTATTTCGGCATGTCTGCAAAATGGGTCCAAGGAAAATGTCGCGATTCAAGAGGTTTAACATACATGCAACGGACAAAGCCGAACAGCGATTTCTGCTGTGTCCCTCAATGTGGGGAGGTTCAACTCGGCTGTTAGCTTCCACCACTTCCCGAAAGACGAAAAACAACGAAAAATATGGACACATAATATAAAAAGAAAGAATTTCATCATTTCCAGAAGCACAACTGTATGCAGCAGACATTTCGTCCCGTCAGATGTTATTCAGGGTGGCCGACGACGTTTGAAAGAAGGGGGCTGTTCCTGTGCTTTTTGCATGGAATGACTACGCTCTACCTACACCCAGACCAAGTGTGTGGGAGCGGACGGGTAGGAAAGAGGATGAACCCACTGAAGAAATGGATGTTGCTACTCTCCTTCAATGCCACGACTATGATGTGAGGCCTGAACCATCGGCTTTGGACCGAGCACAAGAGAAACTCGAGGCGCAGCAGGCTGAGATTGAACAACTTCAAAAGAAGCTGGGGGAAGTCTCGTTACAGCGGTCCTTTTGCTTGGAGAGGTTTTCTGCATCTGATGACCAAATACGGTTTGATGACCAAATACAGCGCACTTCCCGTTGTGCACTTACCGGAAATGGCGATCGCCACGGTCAGCATCAGGCGACCGGACCGCGACACCGGCCGCTCACCTGTCAGATCCGGCAGACCTGACCTGGGCGCGGTACCGGACGGAGCCGCGGCCGGCCCGCCTGATGCCGACCGGAGCCGCGGCCGACTTTGGTTTTCGGTGGTAAAGTTATCCAGAAGTAGACGTGTACACATCCTATCTTCAAAATAAAAGCACCACCACTGCTTCTAAGGTATTAGAGTTTTATTTTTGTAAACAACCGGAAGTGACTGTACTTTGCACAATCGCTGGCTTGAGAGTTATCTGAAAACATCGAAACAATTTTCAAAACAGACGTTATTTGGACAAACTGACCTCATATTTGGAATCTACGTAGTTACCTGAAAAAAAAAAAAAAAATAACTTAATAAAGTGACATATTAACAGTCGTAAAACGAAAAGTAAACTCAGCTTTTTTAGGTAGCTCCTTCCGGTCAGTGGTGCCGTCAGGGTGAGAAGTGTCCGTCGTTCCACACTCAACTTTTTGACCGTTTTGAGTGGACATCCGGGTATTTGCAGTGCACTGCATTCTGTTAGTATTTTCAGTGTGAACGCACTTATACACTCAAAATACTAAGTGTAAGTGCAGAAGTGCGCGATTTGAGACACAACATGTCTTTGTGCTGTAAAAAAAAAAAAAAAAAAAGTGTCCAGATTAATCAAATTTGCATGATTAGGCGTCATTTGTGTTTTATTGCAGCCATTAAGGTAAACATTTGTGCTGTTTAGAAGTCAAATAAGCGATTACATCATGGACTCATTAGCGTGAAGTGTTTCATAATTGCGGAGCCTTCACCTGAAATCACTTGGCATAAAGTTTCTTAGCAAAGGAGAGAATCATCATTACTGGAAACCGCAACAGTAAAACTCTGCGAAAGTGTCTGCGGCTCTGGGTTTACAGGAAGCTCAGACTTGGCAGAGCTCTCTACCTTCAAGCTCTGATCTGGCACAGAGCAAAGAAACGCAGCCGTCCATCATTAGCAGGCTCTCTCACAGCGTTTCTCACACACACAATTCACCTCAGAAGATACTCAAAAAGCATCACCTGTCATTGTTGCGATGCTCGATGATGCGTTTCAGTTTGATAACACCTAATGGGGGCGCAGAGAATTCACTCTTCTCCCAACATACCAGGGGGCTTTACACGGAGTTTGAAAAGTTTCAGGTAAAACTCAAGAGCTCAATCAATAAATTAAAATCTCCCGACGAAAACAAAACACCGTGCAACACAAGGATAAATACTGTAACTGTTGAATTATGCAGAGTCGACAAGAGTGTTTTCTCTCAATGCCAGGAGCTGCAGCTGTTCACGCTCTGCATGCTTTTCACACGGATCCCTTATTTTTAAAACAATAAAAAGTTCTTAGAAGGCCGCTCACCTCAACATGTGTTTTTTGTTCATCCTGACGCTGACCTGGATGACACCGGCATCTCACGAGGTCATCTCCAGCACTACAGCACACCTGGATGACACACACACACACACACACACACACACACATAAAAACACAAAAAACAGTTTCTCTCCTGCAGCTTGGTATGTTTAAATGCACTTCGAAAAAAAAAAAATTCCATTAGACCAGTGACTTCTCTCTCTAAAAATGGAGCTTAATGTCCTCGATCATTACACACTCCACAGTTTTTCATGCACCTGATCTTGACATTGGATTATGTGGAGTTACACAATAAAATGTAGTCATTTTACGGAGAATAACTCATGATTTAAAGGAATATTTCACCCCAAAACAATAATTTACTCCAAAAACATCTGCAAAAAGGATATGAAAACTGTCTGTTTCAAATATTCAAACTTTTCGAGCAGCATAATCCAAGTCTTGACTCTCTCTCATTTATATGTTCAGTGCATCCGAAACCAATGTACTTTTGCTATAAAACAGTAAGAAGAAAAGGAAAAAAAACATATTTGGAAAATGTTTCATATACATTTGCACGACTATTCCTGCATGTTCACCAAACTGAAGACCCGCCACCGGCTTGTTCTTTGGCCAGCAGTCGTCTTCACTGACACTTTTACCAGGATGAAAGTGACTTTAAAAAGTTTTTTAATTAAACAATCAAGACTAATCGGGGTGAGTAAATGATTTAAAATAGTTTTGAGGTAAATTCTCCTTTACTTATCAATTCCACACTCATTAAAAGTAAATATCTGCAGACCCCAGAGATGTAACTGCTTGCATATTTCTCACTTTGTTACATAAGAACGAGACGATGCCCTTTGATCCCTGCTTACCCAAGCATACGTCCCCCTGCACACCCTGACCTTTGACCTTTGACCTTTGACCTTTGTGACTTGGACTTGCCGTGGCGTCATCACAAGTATGAATGCACACCTGGATGGGGCACACACACACACACATGCATGTACAAATAATAAGGTATAAGTCAATGCAAGTTCACTGTTTCCACTGCTGCCAGCTCTGCACAGATGCCTCAGAGTCACACAGGCTGCAGCACACAGAGCTGCCAATTACGTGACTGAATAAGGTCGAAGGAATGTGCTGTTATGTCACAGCGAGGCCCGGCAGGACCTGGGAGCTAGCTGTGGATGATTTAATGTGAAGGAGCACCGTCGCAGGCAGGCCCAGCATGCTTCACAGATGTACATGAGGCGAGAGGTTAACGGTGAGGCAGTTAGCGGCCGACACAGGAGCGCGTCAGACGAAAGATTTGTGGCGAGACGAGCGAGCGGAGGGTCGTCCTCCTGTTGAAATGCGGTGAGCCGCGATTTACAGCAGCAGCCTTTGTAAAAGCCCCGCTTCACACATTTTTTTTCTCCAATATCAGCACCACAGTCGTCAACACCTTTTCTCTCTCCAATGTTGCAAAGCAGACTTAAATACAACAATTATCACCGCATTTTAGATGACGTAATCACTTTCAAGATATGAGACCCATGAAATTCATTTTTTTCAACGCGTTTCTCCGTGCAAAAAAGTTTCTAAAGTTGTTTTTCAGACGGCGATGATGGCGAAAGACCTGAGCATGGGGAGCGATATTGAGTTTGTGGATTCTGCAAGGACTGGAAACGGGAAACTTTCACCTTCGCCATAAGAGCGAGTATCACCGCAAGCCAGGGGCAAATACTGACCATCATGTCAGTATAAAAGATTCAGTACGCAACAACTAACTTTTTATGTTCATTTATAAATCATTTAAGCAACCAGGAAGGCTCAAGTGCACTTACAGCACTGTATTCGAGATTAACTATCATCCACAGTGCACATTATAATTCCTTTTTGTTAGTTTGACCAATTGATTTGTTGAAAAGTAGGTCAAAATTCAGTTAAACAAGATTTTCTTTGGCTGATTTCAGTCTAGAGCTGTTTGTTTTTAGTTAACTTTTGGTAGCTGATAGGAGCAAACGTTATTTAATGCTCCGTCATGTTAACCATGACCTTTTCCTAACCCTAAACAATCATTTTTCTGGCTAACGGATCTAGCAGAGCCAACAAAAGTGACTAAAGCTGGCAGGCTCCACCACAACGCCTATAAGTCTGAATAGTGATTTGCAAGGTATTATTGGTTCAGAAACATTTTAACATATTTGTTGGTTTGCAGAAATATGGAATGGCAATGTTTTATTCTGGCAACTGGGCTGGAAAAAACAGACTTTGAGACAGGTGAAAAAGTGTGCATGCATGCTTTAGTAGTTTAGGCCGTTTCTTGGCAAAAGGATCAAGACAGGACAAAAAAAAAAAAAAAAAAAAAAAAAAAAGAAAATAGCAGTGAGACCTGAGCGACCTCAGACGGACTGGAGAGCGTCCACTGTGTACTGCAATTTTGGCAGAAATGATTTCAAAAACAAGATAACAGAAGAGTAAAATCAATAAAAGAGCTCATAAGCTTCCTCAGGTTTATTAAAACACAAAAGTTAGTGCCTTTAAACAATATACCACTGCTTGTAATGAATAAAAATATTTGCATCTTTAATTGATTAAACAGATTACATGGCTTAACGTACCCATTCCTAAATGCATACACATAATATTGCTGATTTAGGAAACAGGTTGAACATTGCGTGTTATATGGCCTGAAGGTTATATTAGTAATGGGTTTAGGACTTGATATTGGCATTAAAAAGAGCTTTATGATAGCAGAGTTAACAGATGGCGGTTTGCTCAAGGTAATGCTATTTTATATTTAAGATTTTTTCTTTTCTTTTCTTTTCTACTTGCTGCTGTGAAGCCAGACCTGAGGAGACAGGAGGCTCGTTTGTGAGAGGGTTAGAGCATAAAACATATTCCAGGAAAGTGAAAGCCTTGTAATCCTTGTAATTTTTATCTTTTTCCACCCTCGTTTGTTTGCCCAAATGCCGAGAGTCTCATGGCCTAAAAAGCCGAGAAGCGTTCAAAACACACTGAACATTTAAAAAACAGATGGGTTTCAATCAGCTGTGGCTGGGAGTCAAAATTCCAGTAATTCTTGAATTGGCTTTTTTTTTTTTTTTTTTTTTGGAGAAGTGAGTTTCTGCCCGACAGTAGGATGATGGATCAGGAGTTCATGAGCACAGATTGGTGATGCCGAGTTCCCACTTATTCAAGTCTAGCTGTATTTTTTAATTCGGACTCCTCTGAATGGCCCACAAAGGTTCGTCAGTTCAGTTTCAACAAAATAAGCAAAACTGTGGGGGAAATATCTCGATGCTCACGTAAAAGCATTCAAAACAAAGCTGCTGCACTTGCTTTTTTTTTAAAAAATACTTTTACAGTTGCAGCCTGCACCATGCATTTAAAAAAAAATCCCTGTGAAAATGTTATGTTCTTCTTGGTGATTTTTGAACATCTGACAGTCCATAATAACATCTTCATCCCATTTTATCTCATCAGCGAAAACCAAACATACACGTCATCATAGTTACTAATATCTATGATCTTTTAGCTTGTCTCGTCTCATCTTAGTCATGGAAAAAAAAGGTTGATGACTTTTTTCATCGTCATCTTCGTTGATGAAATTTACTCTGCATCAAGAAATGGATGGGAAGGCGCTACACACCAGCCGCCATAAAACTTTTTAATGCACAAAAACCCCTAGATTTTAATCTCTGCTTCCTGTATTATTTATTTATTTATTTATTTATTTATTTATTTATTCACCCACTCATCAACCCTATTTTTCTATTTATTATCATACAGACTTAAAGTGGCCAATTAGTACTGTATGAATGTGCAATTTTATGTGTGTTGAAGTGATGAAGCTGCCGTGACGATGTAATTTCCTGCAAAGGATTAATAAAGTATCATTCATTCATTCATTCATTCATTCATTCATTCATTCAAATATAAATTAGGCATGAGTTTGGGATTCAACTATAAATCATGACTTATGTCCGTCTCGCGGGCCAAATCAGACCCCTGGGCCTTATTTTGCCCATGTTGGCCTTGGTCAGTCATACCTAAGGTGTTTGCTTAGAAATGTAATGATTAGTTTCACTCAGATGTGGACCAGCAGCATGTCGAGCTGTAAGGTGTGTTACATCACCTGCAACACGGCTCTTCCAAAATGTTTGAGCTGACAACAGAATGCACCCTCTGAAGGACTGAAGACAGAGAACAGACTAAATTTATGATGTCAGGTTCCCTCCTCCTGTAAAGATAATGAACCCGTGTGAGCCTCTTATCTTGAAATGAGCCTCTAATCAACAGGTGTTTCATTCACAATTCGTCATGGCAACCACGGCCTCAAACAACAACAGCAACAACAGCAGCAGCAGCGGTGACGGCGATGGCGGTGAGGAACTCGTCGGCCACACGGGAGACTGCCAAGCGTCCTGCGTATCACCGACATGAGCGGCTTGCAGCTGTCTCTCTCTCTTTCTCTCTGTGCTGCTTTACTGTAAGGAACTGGGGATAAGAGCGGGAGCTAAAAGCCTAAATTGCATCAGCAGACAGGAGCCAAGAAACGTCGTCCCGTATTATCCAGCATGGCACCGGTACAGAAGTAGCTTAGGACGCAGCATGGGAATGGGGAGACAGATAAACGTGACAAAGGAAAGATGGAGGCGAGCCAAGGGGATAGAGGGGCGGATGGAGGAGGAGGAGGAGGAGGAGATGAAAGAGATTTGGTGTGTGTGACGGAGTTCAGATGGCTCTCACAGCCAAAGACGAGCACAGACACAATATTCCCATGAGCTGCTGCATACTGTGGACGCCACAGAGTATAGGCATGTAATGTGTGTGTGAGTGTGTGAGTGTGTGTGTGTGTGTGTGTGTGTGTGTGTGTGTGTCATGTTCTGCACCTGGTGATATGTTGTTCTACAGGATATTAGGGTTTTGTAAATGTTAAGTTAACTGTTAAGTTATTTTTCATTTGGTTTTTATGTGAAGGACATTGAGTTTATGCCTGTATGAAATGTGCTACAAAAATACATTTGAGCTGACTTGACTTGCTTGCACGGAAGCATGCATGCACACACACACACACATACACACACAGACACATGCAAGCACACACACACACACACACACACACGCTTATACACTTCCAGTTCTTTATCAATATCCACTGAATGAATAAAGTTATTAGGACCTTTGCAGAGACATTCATACACACATACACAAGCGGCACACGTGTTCTCATGCACATGCACATGCACACACACGTGCACACACACACACACACACTGGTTGCTAAAATCTGACAAACTGGAAGGTGGAGAAATAAGAGATGCATTTTTTCCCCTTAAAACTGTTGACTTATAATTTGCAGTTACAAGAGGGAGTCACATCTCTTCCTGCTGCATGTCACCTACCTGCACACACATGCACACACACACACACACACACACACACACACACACACACACACACACACACACCATCTACTGATGTGGAATGTTCCCCTAAACCACTTTCCTCACCAGTGCCAATTAATATTTTGCAGCTCCTGCTCTTTTATTTTTATCATCTTATTTCATCAGTTTACTTTTAATCATTTTGCTTTGACATTTCATGCACATCGACAAAATCTACATGCACACACACACACACACACACACACACACTGCAATGTGCACATGAGGCGAACACAAAACCAATTCCAGCATCCTCATAACTCAAGCATTCAGTTTTTACAGTGCGCCCCCCCTCCATACATCGACAATAGCCCCACCTGTTATGGCCAACAAAGGCGGAGCCGGCCCACTCCCCAGCGGCTGCACAGTAAAACCGCGCAAATCCATGAGACAAACCCTCTGTTCTGTTCTGTCGGGACGCATCAGCAGCTGACAAAGCTTGGGACAAGGCAAGACGAAAAAAAAAAGACAGAGGAAGAGAGAGGGACAAAGAGAGAATGACAAGAATGACAAAGTAAAAGCACAACCGAATGGGGGAAAAAAGAGAGGGAAAGGTCATGGCACACGTAGCGCTGACATAACGGGACGTCCCGTCTTTCTGTGACCGAGGCCCTCACTGTTCAAACAACCTTTAACAGTCAAGGGGTGAATCAAAAGGGAGCTGTTAAAATGGCACTTCCACCCCCGTTAGACCTGTGTTCACGGGCTCGTGAACAGCACTGTGTACACACACAAACGCGCTTTCATAGTTAAAAAAAGAAAGAAAGAAAGAAAGAAAGAAAGAAAGAAAGAAAAATCAGGGAGACAAAGAGAAAAAGAAGAGGGATAGAGTGGAGGGCAGGAAGCGAGCCCACAGGGGGGCAAACAAAAGAAAAAGCTAACGAGAAGCGGTAGGCTGAGGGCTGAGCCACCGCGCTTTACTGAAACACACACACACACACACACACACACACACACACACATAAATATAGACATAAAAATCCCTACACCCTATCTTATTCACCACATGGCATTCAAGATCTTTTAAATAATCATTTGGCAAACTGCTTGTGCCCTAAATTCTCCTTACCCTTTCTGTCTCTCTCTCTCACACACACACACACACACACACACATACACACACACATCTCCTCACCTCTTTAACTGCTTTGGCGCGCCTCCAGAGCCCACGGGTGAAGGTCATGGCGTGCGGGTTTGGAAGAGGAGAGCGGGGATTTGCCATTTGGAAGTGTGAAGGGCGGCAGCTGCTGCGACTTTCCGGAAGACGATTTGGTTTATTCACCTTGTAAAAGCCACTTTGTTGTTTTTTTTGGGGTGTTTTTTTTTGTACACTTGTTAACCTGAAATGGATGTTTACACAGCCCTTTCTATCCCCAACAAGACTCATGACACTAAAAAGCCCATCAAAGCCGATCCGAATCCATTTTTAGACATGCAGTTTACCATCAGATACATGTAAAAGTCATAAGTGAAAAATGCTTCTTTAAACTTGTTAAACTAAGTTTCATTTAACAATTGACACCACAGAATTTACTGATTTTTCTATTTATTTATTAGCTTATTTCTATAGCATCATATATATTTTTTTTTAACCATTGCACCCCTCCCATCAAATAAAGCTTCCTTTCTCTGCCTAGCGGATCTTCTGTTGGTTTTACACTTGTGAACGATGCCTTTTAGTGCCGTGTCCTGACTCAGACTCTTGTTTAAACAGGAAATGCATCAAATTAGGGGGAGCAAGAGGCAGTCAAAGTGCAGTTTCATTGTGGCTTCAGTCGGGCAGCGGTGTTTGGTTTGCAGGCTCGTAACACGGGGAGATGCTCTTGAGGGCCGCTTTAAAAAAAGACGGAGCCGTGCGAGGTTCATCCCGGGACAGCAGCAAGGCCCCGCTAAACTTAGTCTTGTCTTATTTTGGGCTGTGTAGCACTCACATTAGCCTGGCTTCCACTACCAGCCCTAAATGCCCGAGCCGGGGCTTACTCATTATTTATGTAACAAAATGTATGTGATTTTTTTTTTTTTTTTACTCTCGATGATTTGTTATAAATAGCATCGCTGCGCACGCTTGTAATCTTTTCTCCACCAAAAAGCAAGGCGGCGCGTCCACCAGCTGTGTGTTCTTTGTCTGAGGGCCTCAAATTGTGCGTTGAAATCCTCGGGTAATAAGCATTTTGACTTGGCCCAGGCCAAACAGTTAAGGCCCATTTGGCTCCACGCTGGAAAAGCTGCTCAAAGGGGGAAAAAATCCACTCTCAGACAGCCACCTTCGATCTGTGATGTCCAGACTTTTCCAAGAGTTATTTTCTGATGAATGTTGGAATATAGTTTTTTTTTTTATTATTGTGTACCCAATTTCATTCAACCTGCCTCATCCACTTCTACTTAGGCTTGTGATTTCCAGGATTTGCAGAATGAGATAGTGACAGAGTAGGATTTCTTCTGATCCAGCCTCACACGACGTCTTGTGGAAGCACTGAACTCTGTACCGAAATTGGTATTTTTGCTTCTTGAGCGACTGATTTCTCGAATGTTGGTCCAAAGTGAAGACTCAAGAAAGAAACCCCTGCTTGTGCATTTGGTTTCAAGGGACTGACACCCAAACCTAATATTTATTGTTGATGTTTCAAAAGGCTGAAAGCATTTTTTTGCTCTCCTCCTCCACGGAAGAGGCTCTGGAAACGTCTCGCTGTGCCGTGATGTCAACTAGTTTTGACTAACCCTAACCCTAACCCTCACGAATCCAGGAGTTTACTAATGTTTCTAAACTCTTAACCAGTACCATGGATTTGTCAATGCAATTATTTACATGTAGTGAGAGATCAAATAGGATTAAAATGTGTTCTGCATATTAAGAAATATATTTTTATCTTTTTTTTTTTTTTTACACAGTTTAATAAGTAGCATAACAAATCAGTACTGCACTTCCTAACTGTAACCCTGACCTCCATCCCTAAATGAGCATAGGGCCTAATTTAGATGATCCAACCTCCAATTTAACCACAGGAATTTAAAAAAAAAAAAAAAAAAAAAAAAAAAAAACACCACCAAACAACAGAATGGAGCCAAAAAAAAAAAAAGATTCATTGCATTACATTTTATTTCATTTTTTTTAATGAACGAATTTTTCTTTTTTATCAGTGATGAAGGACCATACAAAGATGAGCTGGAATTACTTTTGTTTAGCAACTTTCAGGTTTCATGGAGTTTTTCCGCAAATTTTTTCACTATGGATCCGAGTGAATGAATGGTAATAAGGTTCCTTACTTCTAAGATATCAAAGCATATTCTGTACACACTTATGCAGCCAATATTTGTGACGGAAACATACGATCCAAACTGCTGATGGGAAGTCAAAATAGGCCCAGTGTGGTCCATAAATCCAGTGTTTTACAGTGGATTTTTCAGTAACACTTCATAATAACATAAAAAGTATTGATTAATGATTACCTAATGATTTGTAAACCTTTAAAAAAAATCACTTGTCAAACATCTACAAACATTACATAGATAGATGGACCAGACATTAGTTAACACTTTGTTATTGGATAATCACTAACATTATTATGACGGCTATTATAAAGTTGAAACTGATAATTATTATATCTTACTTAGTGGTTATTAAATACTTTGTAAACCATCTATAAGCACTATTTGGATGGCTATTATAAAGTAACAACTACTGCTATTTACCAAGTATTGTTAACACTGTAGAATAACTATTAACTGAAGTTTAATTAGCTATCTGTTTACCATTTATTGATGAGTGGTACTGATTTTTCCTTCCAGTTTTGCGTATATATTTAAAGTAATAAAGTATGGATTAGTGTGAGCCAACCTGGTCTAACCTGGTTCCTCTCTACTTTGCTCTGCTGTTGTTCTACTGGTTTGTCTTGTCCCCAGTTCTGCCGAGTCGGGCTCTACTTTATTGTGCGGCCGGCTGCGGAGGGGAAGCACCGCAGCAACTCCAAAGGGCTCTTTGTCCCCCAGCGTTTGAAAACACACTCGTCTCTTTCCTCCCTTTGTCCGTCCACCTCCTACATACACCCAGCACGGCCATGAGTCCTTCCCCTGTCTTCAGCCCTCAACAATACCTCATCTCTGTGCCGCGGCCCACACAGCAGAATACCACGGAGGGGCGCCGCGAACCTCTCGCTGCATCTGGCTCGCTCATTGTCTCGAGCACCCGGTTGCGTCTGTCTCACCCCCTGCTTTCTGTATCTGTCCCCTCATCGCCGGCACACAATCTCGGTCTGTCTATCTGACTCTCTCCCTCTCCCTCTCTTTTTTTTTCTGTGTCCCAATTTCCCTCCATTTCTCAAATTGGTGACCTCACCCAACACCCACATCTTGGTGACTTCACCAGTCGGCAGCTGCAGTCAAGGCCACAGAGCAGGGTGTTGGTGGAGGGGACAATTAACATCGCCACTGTGTCTGGGGCACCGGGGTGAGACTGCAAACCGCAGCGCAGGGCCTTGAATCCACCACGGTTACGCCAGGAGACGTTTATGGAAGATATCAAATAATTCTGGCCACCTCGGTGTGTCGACTCTGGTACAAACGAGGCTCTGGCGCGCGGGTTTATGGGGCCCTGGCGTGCGTAATCCCTTCAAAAGCTGTGTATGTGAATTTCATTTTTTTTGCCCGTGTCACTTACATGTCAGCTGGATGGGTTCCCGTTGGTGTAATCTAAGAAATAAAGCGGCACATCTCAAGCTCAAGGCCGCTCCCATAGCAAAGTCAAACTCAAAGTGACATCTCGTTTCTATCAAATTTATATTACTTGTACTGTTTCTAAGGGGCATGAGAGTATTTTCCATCGTCGGTGGAAGCCATGGCAACGAGAAAGGGGTACCGATGCAACAAGGTATGTGGGCCTAGCTGTAAAGTTTTGACTAGTCATGTTTTGTCACCTGTGTACACTACAACGCAACTAATTCTTGTTAGTTTTCAAACTAATTATATCCCAAAGTCTCAGTCTTTAGGGGCTAAAATGTGGCAGATTGAGCCCCGCCCTCGGTGAAACACAGACTCTTCAGACCGCAGTCAGAGGACAGAAGCTGCTGCAGCAACATGGCCTGTGTCGACACTAAAATATGGTAGATGCTGATCATTTGAATTAGGTGCTGTGGAGAAATGCTTATAATGGTAGGGGAAAGCAGAGGTTTTTATCAGTTGCATCCAAAATTTGGCATATCTCCTGTCTTCATTATCAAATCCTGTGCTCCTGTGATCTGCATTTTCTGCATCATGGAAATCATAGGACCCTAGTTATAAGACTGTTGGACATGAGAATATACTCACGGTGAACTTGCAAAAATTATCTGTTCTGCAGCACACAAGTTTTCCTCCAGGAATGGATTTAATTATCCTCAACCACTTGAGGCTTTCCTTTGACTATGCAGAGGCTGATGTATCTGTCAACATGCAGGGGTTAAAATAAGTTAGTTAAACAGCCTGACGCTTCATGGCGTTTGATTTTGATTGATTGATTGGCTTTTAATTGACATTTTGCAGCAGGATCTGGACTTGGCAAACTCCGTTGTCGTGATAACAGTCTGCGATCCTGTTTGCACAAAGCAAGTCAAAGAGCTTTACATGAGATTTATGAGGACATAATTTAAGAAGACAAAAACCAGATTTAAAAGACAATTAAATCAAAAGTAAAGAAGAATTAAATTACTACATAGTATCACATTTATTCACAAGTTATGTTTTAAAGGCAAATTCAGTGTTTTTTTCTTCTTTTTTTCTTTTCTTTTTTTTTTTTTTTTTTTTTTGAAAGGACAAGTTGACGATTTTGAAACCCAGGCCCTTTTTGCAGATCATCTGGCAGCATCCTCAGACGTAGAAAGCCTCATTTCACAGGTCGCTTCAGTATTGATCATGATAATCGATGTGCTGGAGGCTCCTGCTCGGCTGCCACAGCCCGGCAGGCGTGCAGCAGTCAGTGGGGCTGATGAAAAACTTGAAAAACTAAATCGCAAACCTGTCGTGTAAGTCCTGTAAGTGACTCTTTTAAAAAAAAAAAAAAAGGCTGCTCTCTGTTTGCTCGGTGGTGACTGTCAGAGCTTTGTGCTCTGCTCACAGATTCAGTTCCAAAGGGGCGTCTCCTGCTCGGGTGAGTGTAAATTAAATTTAGCGAACTGTGCATGTCACATTTCATAGCAATATGGTACTATGATGTATATATGCAGTAAAATTTGGGTGTGGTTGGCTTTAAACTTTAATTAAATTCTCCTGTTGCTGTCCTACCAGGGCTCTGCAGTGAAAGTATCTCACTGGCAAGAACTGGGAAAATAATTTACAAGCACTGTGTATGAGTCAATATTAGTCTACCATAATCTTTTGTGACAAACATTAATGTATCAGCCGAATGCAAAACAGCTGTGATTATTAAATAACAGTACAGCCACTTACTAACCGCTGGTCTGCTGACAAAAGAGGAATGAGATCGCCTCTGTTCTTCCTACTTCAACGATCCTGCTGAAATGATTTCTAAATTCAACTTGACTCAGTTCAGTTCATCTCATTTCCATCTTTTTGTTGCTGTGAGGAGCCTTCAGGAGCGCCAAATCAGACACAAACGAAGCTCCAGTTAATGAGACCAGAACGATCAGCCGATAAGCAACAGATTTTTCTTTTCTTTTCTTTTTCCTATGAGCTGTCAAATCACATCAAAGCTGCAATAATACATCAAGGCCACAATGAGGCCACAAGGCCAGCGAGAGGATAGAGTTTAAATTTTCCTTAGCAACCAAACTGAATAAACTGGAGGCATGAGGGCTGTTCTGTGGTTCCCGGTTTTATCCCTTTTCCCTCAGAGTACATATTCAGTGATTTGCTTTGAGCACGTTGGACAACTCTGACAACAAAAAACTTTGTGAGAACAAACCAACAGTTAAGTGTCCACCCTCTACTGAACCCTGCCATTAAAACACAACCCTGAATTTTCAGTCGGTAATACAAAAGGACATGGTTTATTTGTGGAAATTAAAATACATTGGTACCTTAGTTGGCTGGTGTGGGAGGTTCATTTGCCTGGCAGGGAGAGAATTATAAATCTGTGATGTCTACCGGAGAAGTTGTGGGGCGATCGAGACAACATGACATGAAGAAACAAGAGAGAGAAGGCGAGGAAAAGACATTTTGAATTGATGAAAATGCACGGGTGACACCAAAGCTGAGGGTAAGGAAGGTGAATTTCAAAGCTGTGCTCACTGATTTGGTGGATATATTTCTATTAATGCCTATGGATGAGACGTGAGCACGACCACAGGTTATTTGTTAACACAGGTCAATAAAAAAAACACTCAGAGGACTCTTCACAGGCTCCAGAGCAGTGGTTAGAGAGTTTGAGTAAAGGCGTTATTTACCTGAAAACTCCAGATTTCACATTAAGACAACAGAAGTCGCATGTCTGACCCTCAGTTTTAGGTAATTTTTTTCAAAATTCACAAATAACGGAAAAACTGAGAGCCATCAGTGTTCCAGCCAACGGCAGAGCCTCATTTCTCTTCTCCTCTCGTTGCTGTTACTTTTTACAGGTCAGTAAACACGACTGTGATATTCAGAGAAATAGAGACCGAGATTGGTTCGGAGGAGATTAAGCTTAAGAGTCCTGTGGGGAAACTAAAGTTCAGTAACTTACAGTGACTACCTGTACACAGCATTTACAGCATGCATAGGTGTTAATGGAAATGTCACCTTTTCTGCATAGTGTGACCTCTCTGAGAAAAAAAAGGACATGCACCTGTAAATACCCTTTTTTTTTTTTTTTTATTGTGTTTAAATTTTATCTTGTGTATTTTTTTGTTTTAATTCTCTATTTCTCTCTCTCAACCTGTGTACTTTCTACCTTTTCTAATTATTCTGTTTCAAAAGATGCAAAATAACAATGTATTTGCTTTGTAAACCTGTCTTATTTGTAATTCCACGTTTCAAATGTTGATGTAAAGAAAAAAAATTGAATTTGTGTGAGGAGACAGTGCCATCTGCTGGACATTACAGATACAGCACATACACAAAGGGCAGCTGGATGATGGGACAGCATGGAAAACAATGCTGTGACGATGTTATTCATTTATTATTGCGTATGTTCTTGTGTTTGCAGTTATTAATTTACATTTGCTTTTTTTGTCTCTACTGCCTTTTAATGTCTTTTGCCATCTCTCTTTCACCATCCTTCTGTTTTTTTAATTTTCCTTTCTTTACAGCGTTGTTATTTTGCTTTCTGCTTTTGCTGTTTGCATTTTTATCTGTTAACACATCTGAAACTTCACACATAACTCACTCAGCACTGTTGTACTGATACTGTTCAACAGAGCCTGAATGTGGTATAATCTGTGGTATAATCTCGGCTAATCTAGTTTATGAATAATAAACATAATAATGAATTTGAGAAAACCCACCCTCAAAAAGCCATCTTGAAGAAGCAGCTCAACAGCATTGGTTAAGATTAAGCTTAGGACAAGGTTTTGGTCATAAATTAAAATCTTTGTTCAACACTAAATTTATT
Source organism: Myripristis murdjan (assembly GCF_902150065.1). Lineage (NCBI taxonomy): Eukaryota > Metazoa > Chordata > Actinopteri > Holocentriformes > Holocentridae > Myripristis > Myripristis murdjan. The sequence goes on along the minus strand of NC_043986.1, from coordinate 8,213,700 downwards.
CATTCATGACCAGGGAATTGAACCAGCCACTGAAGTTAAAGGAAAAAGTGTACACCCATCCCAAAAATATCCAAAATTACTGCATTACTGTATGCATTATTTTTTGCGACTGTAGATTTGATGCAAGATCAGGTTGCTGTGGTCCAGACTTCCTGCATGCCCAGCCATGCAGGCGTCGCTGCAGCACGGTCCGAGGCCGGCCCGCCCCCCCATCCTCCCTGCTCTCTGGGACGCTGATGGGATGTGACAGGCCGGCTCCAGCTCGGGTGTTCATGGCTCCATCCACCCCTCCCTGCTCAGCCCAACGCCAGGTAAAAACTGGCTGGTTGACGCTTTGAAAAGTGCAGCTTGGGGCATTTGAAATCATGGATATATCAACTTTAAATTAATTTGGCTTTTCAGTTCTGTTTTGTCTGAGTCATTCATTAGAAATGCAATCAGATGTAGGATCTCTCATATGGCCACCAGAGGGCGCATTACATCGTCAAAGACTCTACCTGCTCACCTGTTCAGGGGAAATGAGGTGGGACTCTCGGCTGTACACTGACTGTGTCTCACTGTAGAGTCACCACACACACCTCTGGACTCTTACTGGTCCTCACAACACACACCTCTGCCTTGTTAGGCTAAGAGAACACACACACACAGACAAAGGAACATACAGAGTGGAGGCTGCCTAACTCCTCAGCGATGGTCTTGTTTGTTAACAGCAAATCATATTTACGTCTAAAAATTAATGTGAGAATGACCTACTGATGTTCAAATGCTCCAAAGAGTCCAAAACGACTTCTGGCACAGAGGTGATGAAGATGCAAGTTATTATTCAATAAATATAATCTTTTTCTGTTCTCATCACAGCATATTAGCATCATTTGTGATCACTGCTGTTTATTCATTGTGCAACATACAAAAATAAAAAGGATGAAGTCCAAAATAAATCTTTATTTATGCCTGGTACATGAAAACACTTTTAGAACAAATACTTGTTGGATCTTGCGTTTTACACACTGTTTACACACCTGACGTGAAAACGAAGTACATTTGAAAATACTTTGGTTGGCTGGTAGTTTTTTGTCGTTAGAAAAAAGGCAGTGGTTCGCTGAAGATTGTCGATTGCCAAAACAAAGTCGTTGATCCTCTTGTGTTGCTCTGCAGCAGAAGCAGGGCTGGCTGCACCACAAAGTCCATGTGCGTGCGTGCGTGTGTGTGTGTGTGTGTGTGTTCAGAGGTGCTGTTGCAGCCACAGCACCGTGTTGAGGAAGCAGTCCGCCTGTGTGTCCACTCTGGCCAGAGAGTGGCCGTCCTCTGGAAACCACAGCAACCTGGAGAGACAAACGTGAGCTAGACAGCGGCTCCTTCTGTGCTCTGATGTCATTTGGATGCAGTTTCTGAAGGTCCACAGGTCAGATTTCATGGACTAACAAATTAACAGCCAAATAAACTAGGCAAAAAAAAGTTCTGCACCGCTTTTTCAGTCTATAATTTCTCCCCTTTATTTATACCCAATGGTGTTGTATCTTATACCGTTGTAAAGCCTGATTCGTCCTCTTTCCAATGAGATACACACTGCAAAAACGCAAAATCTTACCAAGATTATTTGGTAAGATTTTTTAAAGTAATTAAATTCATTAAAGTAAATGTATTCAACCTGGGATTAAAATAAATAAATAAATAAATAAATAAATAACCTTCATGTAACGCTTGACTTGTGCACGGCTGCTGTGACTGGATCTGCCTCTTAAAATGAGTGAGGACAGCAAACATTCCGCACAAATGAAGAAAATGCTGATCCCGTAAATGTCTATTTCATGTTAAGAGCCTAAATCTGCTTTTCATTCTGTCCCTGGAAGGAGCAGATTTTGATTATGATTATTGTTTATGACAATAATCATTTGAGTGATCGCATGATGGAACAGGTTCCCGCTATATGTTTAATATTAAAGAAACGCTTTCAAATGAAACCAAAAGCATTTGAAAATAAAATGAGTTGCAGCTGCTGAGCGCAGTAAAATATGTGATTTATCTGTCATACACATCAGCTGTCAGGTTAATAAACAGTTAATCTGAAAATAAATAATTTCAAAGAAAGAAGAGTTATGGGCCGTTTAATGTTAATTCATTTTATCTGATAAAGATTAAAAGTATTATCTCTGTTCTATAGGCCAGTATTCTACAGTCATGAAAATTATATATGACAAACTGTTGACAGTACTCATGGAAACGCACTGCATTCACACAAGAGAGAAAAAATCTGACATGTTTTCTTATGATTATGATTTAAGTGTACCAAAACTGTTATGACTTAAGATAATTAAGAGAAAGCGCTTATAATTACATGAAAATTCCTCTCATTTTTAACGGTTTAAAAGACGTAATAGTACATGATAAATCATTTCCGTGGATGTTTTTAAATATTTGCATTTGCTGAATGGCAGGTGTGTGTTTTGAAAAGCACAAAATGAACTGGGATTTCATCAACCAGTCATGGATGAGTGCTGAAGAAGCTGTAAGGATCATAGGGATTGGGATTAAATCGTGAACGACAGGAGGTGAATTTTGAGGAAATGAAAGAATCATGAAAGAGTTTATGGCACACCCGTTGTTTTTTGTTTGTTTGTTTGTTTGTTTGTTTGTTTGTTTTGGTCGGTGTGTCAGTCAGCCGTACCTGACCGGTGAATCTCTGCTCTTCAACACTTTGTAGAGCTCCAGACCCTGATGAGGAGACACTCGCCTGTCTCTGCCTCCCAGCATCAGCAACACAGGAGCCCTGATCTGCACACACACACACACACACACACACACACACACACACACACACACACACACACACACACACACACACACACACACACACATATATATACAAACAGAGTCTAATGCATGAATTGCTCACATGCACAGTTTCTCCAATTAAAAACAAAGTAAGAAAACTAAGAGTTGGTGATGTAATTTGATTTCATCTCTGCAGTTAAAAGAGTGTGTGTGTTTGTGTGTGTGTGTGTGTGTGTGTGTGTGTGTGTGTGTGTGTGTGTGAGTTCCTGACCTGAGCAGCATGTATGATGGGTGATTTCTCTAGCATGGTAGCCAAGGCCTCAGCAGAGGGTATCTGGTCATATGAATACTGTAACCCCACACTGGAGTAACGCCTGGAGAGAGAGAGAGAGAGAGAGAGAGAGAGAGAGAGAGAAAGAGAGAGAGAGAGAGAGAGAGAGAGAGAGAGAAAGAGAGAGAGTTTGGTGGATGCTTTGCAGTGTGTATGTTTGTGTGTGTGTGTGTGTGTGTGTGTGTCTCACCAGTCCACTATATCGCTGGTTCCCAGTAAAGTAGCAGCATTGATGACTGGGTTTCTGGCTGCACACGCTCTGTAGAAGTCTGGGTATTGACCAATCAGATGACAGGACAGGAAACCGCCATGGGAGCCACCAATCACGGCCATGCGTTTGGGGTCGAGGGTCGCATCTCTTTGCAGCACGGTGAGCACGGCCCTCTGGGTAAAGACAATCAGCTGCAATCAGGACTCCCACCCATCACTGTAGAAAGATCACTGGGGCATAGCGGTACTGATCTGTGCATGGGTGTACACTTGGCTAATCGGAAAAAATATTATGTTATTGAAAAAAGGTTTTTAATGGAGCCTAACTCTATAATCACAGAGTGTAAGGTTTGTGTTTTCTTCTTTATTAATCTCATGTTAAATGATAACAAACCGCTGCCAAATATCAGTGTATGGATCAGAAAGGAGAAATTCATTACCTGCACATCCTTCACATCCTGGCTACCGATCTGACCAATCAGGGACAAGATGCTGTCTTGGCCGAACCCTGTGGAGCCCCGGTAGTTCACTGGAGAGAGCGAGAGATTTCAGATAAAGTAATAAATTGGCATGCTTTTGAGTGTCATAAGATTTCATAATGTGACTTAAGGAGGTTTTATAATTATCACTGAACCTTTATTTAACCAGGCAAAAACACATTAAGATCCAAAATCTCTTTTTTAAGTGTGACCTGGCCAAGAGGCAGCAGTGCACAGATAAAACAATGAGGTTACCGACAACCTATATGAAGAAAATATGAAAGTCAGCCATGTCACTAACGCTTGAGAAAAAAATGATCGCCTGTCAAATGATTCTGCCTCTAATTCCTTTATAAGGGTTTCAAATTCACCCAGAATAACAAAGTCCTTAAGTTTCAGCTTATTTTGGAGCATTTTCCAAATAAAAGGGGTACAGAATCTAAAAGCTCTCTTACCCACCCCCTACCTTAGGCAATTTGAGTAAAAGTAAGTTTTGTGGACATAAGCTATTGTTGGGGTTACTTTTCTGTGGAAAGGAAGTTGAACACAATGGGAGCAGACCTCAGAGACCTGTATAAATATCCTGTATAAGATATACTAGCCACAATCTCCTTGTAGACACTGCAGAGCATCCAAAGTATCTGCCCAACAATAAATGACTGTATCATCAGCATAGAGACGGAGAATTGCAGCAGACACTCCATCATCCAAATTATTGATATAAATGGTAAATTAGAGGAGCCCCAGCACTGAGCCCTGGGGAACACCCTTTGAAACAGTTGCACCATCAGTGATGAGACTATTCATTTTAGCCATCTGGGATCTACCTGAGAGATAGTTAGCAAACCATCCAACTGCCTTCTCAGATTGACCTATTGAAAGCACGCTTTTTTTTTTAAATTTCTCATGGCCCACATGTGTCAAATGTTTTGGAGAAGTCTCTCAAAAAAAAAAAAAGTTACACAAAGTGCTGTTTTTTGTGGAGTGCAGTGGTCATGTCGCTGGGGACCTTAACAGCTGCTGAAGTTGCATTATGTTGTTTCCTAAAATCAGATTAATGAGTGTATAAGATGAAGGTTGAATGTAAAAATTCATTGAGCTTCTTACTGAGTAACGAATCAAAATAGGGTTAAAATAGGAAGTATGGCAATATGCCTGTAATTGTTTAAAAAGGCTGGGTCCCTCCTTTTAACAGGGGAAGGACTGTGGATTTTATTGCACTCAAGTGTAACATTAAAAGACTACTGTGAACTCCTACTACTGCTATGTATGTTTCTGCACAAACCAATCTTTGATCTTTTGAAAAATCAATACTTTTGCATCAAAGTTAAGAGTGTGCAGCCCCCCCTCCTCCTGGTGTGTGAGTCTCACCCATGAGCACAGCCAAGCCCAGTTTAGCCAGTCCAGCCGTGGTGACGTTCCACTCCGCAGGGAACTGGGAGTGTGGACCGCCTGGGTTAGCACACAAACACAATTATAATCTAACAAAAAAGTTTTCATGTTTTCCATTATCATACCTGTAATGTGAAATAGAAAGGGACCAGAGAAAAGGACAGACTGAATCTAAGAAATTTAAATAAATAAAAACAACAACAACAAAAAGAAAAGAAGCTGAACATTGACCATGGATGAAGACGACCAGAGGGATCTTCGCTGCATGGAGAGGACGAGAGGGTTTAACCAGCACAGCCCCGAAATCTAGACCAGCTGGAGGGAGAGAGAGAGAGAGAGAGAGAGAGAGAGAGAGAGAGAGAGAGAGAGAGAGAGAGAGAGAGAGAGAGAGAGAAACTCACAATGATCAGTGCTCTATTGATCCATTATTGATGTGTTAAAGGAATTTTTCTAATCAAGATCATTATGTAAATATGTATATTAATTGATTTATTGACTTGATTTATAAATTATTTGCATGCAAATGTTTTATTTCTTTATGTATTTACTCAGTGTAGCTGGTGTACAGGTGGAGTCGGACAGCGTCTTTTAGACAGGCGTGTTGATTGACTAAGGTGTGTGTGGCGAGAGTGTTTTTCTAAGTTCCTGCAATGAAAATTTAACATGTTAAGAAAAGCTTTTTCCTTTCCAAAAAAAAAAAAATATATATATAATAATAGATAATAATAATAGAATAATAACAGAATAATAAAATGATTTGCTTTGGAATTATGTCAATGAATGTTTTTATAATAGAACATGAATCAGAACAATCAGTCCTATACGATCTGACAATACTGTACTGCATGGTGCTTTCATTTGATATTTACACGAGATTTTTGATTTAAGAACATAATAATCTGTAATGTGGATATGACGGCCAGGCAGGTAGAGGCAATAATAGAACAGCTATAACCTTATAATAAGTTCAGAAAACTGCATCTCTTTGCTGTAGTCTTTAAAAAAAAAAAAAAAAAAAAGGAAAAACAACATAAACTACATCCAGATATTACAATAAACAAATGATATGTAGTTTCACATCACGATAGATATGTTCATATACAACGCAGCTCTAGTATATATGTGTGTGTGTGATGCTCACAGTATTGTATGTTGTCTTCCTCTGGTGTAGGTGTGACATCCAGAACTCTCCAGTGGAGGTCAAAGGTCACTGCTGGCTCCTGCAGAGTTAGCCAGGTCACAGCGTCACCTGGTGAGGGGAGGAAACCCACCCTCTGCACACACACACACACACACACACACACACACACACACACACAGACCACAAAAGACACATTAGAATGGCTAAAATTGTGTTTGACTTCATTAAATTGTGTTTTAGGTGCATCATCCAGTCTGAGGACACACACACACACACACACACACATGCTTGCCTCCTTGTGTGTGTGTGTGTGTGTGTGTGTGTGTGTGTGTGTGGCGTCTGACCAGTGTTGGTGGTGTGTTGGGGCTGGAGCAGCAGACGACCATCAAGTCTCTCTTGACTGTCAGCAGCTTCCAAGAGCCGTAACACCTCGAGACGTTCAGGAAATCTGTGTAGCAGACGGGAGAGGAGGAGGGACAAAACAGAGAGAGAGAGAGAGTTAGAGGAGATGGACAGATAAAGGGAGGAGAAGAGATGGAGGGGAACAGAGAAAGAGAGAGGAGTCTGATGACGGTTTAAAGAAACAATTCAGCTTTTACAAGTCTTGACTGTGAGTAAAAGAGACCACATGTGGGAGTTTTGAAGATTAACAAGTTGTGTCCTTAAACATTAAAGACCATTTTACTGTGCAATCACCCTATGGTTAGTACATTATAACTATTACTACTATTTTATAAGTCGATTACCAAAGTAACAGACTTCACTTAATCATGTAGTTGATCAAACAGAGAACTACCTGATTATAATTCTGATAAACTATTAATCATTTAAGCAGTTAACAAGTAAAATTCCCAAACCACTGATTCCAGCTTCACTAAGATGTTAATATTGTCTTACTTTGCTCTGTTCATATCATTATAACAAAATTATACTTGTATACTTGTTGTTACTTCTCGTTTATTTTGGCTGCTGGTCCAAAGAAGAAAGCAATTTCAGGATTTCCTATGAGTCTTGGTTGTTATTTTGCCCGTTTGGTAGACTAAATAATTAATGGAAAATGTAATATGTTAATCAGCAGGTTAATCAACAATGAAAACTCTCATCAAAAGTAACAGGGAAACATGGAATAACTGAATGCAGAAATCCAGGAGATCCTGTGTTTCTGTCTTTGTGTGTTTGCTGAAGCGTTTCTGCAGTGTACTGCACATTCGAGAGGTCACCTGTCAATCAAACACAGTGGGCGGGACTGTAATGTGCTCCCAGGATTTTCTGCTGATGGAGTTTGAGCCTCTGTAGGTGGCGCTCTTTACTTTTTCTGTTCAGCTGCAGTGGCTCTCACTGCTCATGACTGCCCAGTCCCCAGATCACTCCCTCTGTGTGTGTGTGTGTGTGTGTGTGTGTGTGTGTGTGTGTGTGTGGGCTCTCCACATTAAAGGCTGTCCCATGTCACTTAGCAGGGAGTGGAAGTAGACAGTAAAACCCTCTGATAGTGAGTCTATTCAGACACACGCCGTTCCACTGCTAAATGGAAACGTATGCAGAAAGACGGAGGAATCCAACAGATTTTGGCTCCACCGATAAAAATGTAAAACGTCACTTTGTCAAATGTTGCGCAGCCTGTTCACTTGGCTTTAAACATCATTTTAAATCAGGGAATGTGTGGCAATTAAATATAAGTTTTTCTACATTCAAATGACTCAGAACAGAGCATGACTTATTTAATGCATTTTTTTTTTCTTCTTCAGTTTTTGCTTTTTTTTTGTTTGTTTCGAGCACACCATGTCAAAAGATGTGTTTGTCAGTAACCATGGTGACGGCTGTCTCCTGCCTCAGACAACTTGCAGGGCATCTTGGAGACTAGCCAGGTTTTCATGCCCTCCCTCCACAGCTGTGAGTGACTCCATGAGGAGTGAAGTGTGAGTTGGGAGCGACCCGTCTGGGAAAGGGCTGATAACTACCCAGTTCCTCTTCTTTTTCTGTTTATTATGAACAAACTGGAGACGTAAAACGCAGCACTTCTTATGTGCCGGAGTATTTTTTCCACAAAAACACCACTTGTTTAGAACAGCAAATGTAAAAGCTTCCATGAAGTGGGTGAGTAGGTTGAATCACTATTTTGTTTTATCATTTGGTGATTAAATATCAAAAAAGGCTTTTATTCATATGAAAATGTAAATCATAACTCTTTTCGAATGGAGACTTTTATTTTGAAACTTGCAGGCAGGTTGGTGATGTCTGTCATGGCGTCTGTCATACCTTCCGCTTCTTTCTTGTGCTCCTGATGACGGAGGAGAGGAGAGGGAGGAGGTGGAGGAGGAGGAAGGGGATCTAGAGGAGGAAGATGAGAGTAAGGAAAGGGAGGAGGAGGAGGAGAAAGGGGAGAAAGAGGGGGAGGGAAAGGAGGAAAACTCGGGGATAGTGGTGAGGGAGGAAGAGGAGGAGACAGGGACGGTGGAGACAGCGGAGTGTCAGGAGGAAGAGGGAAGAGGGGAGGATGTGAGAGAGGAGAGGGAGGAGGAGGGAAAAGATCACAGGAAAGAGATAAAGGAAGAAAAGAGGAGAAAGGAGGAGGTGGCGGAGGAGGAGGAGGAGGAGAGGGTGGAGGCTTACTATCGGAGAGACAGGAAACTTTCTTTGTTCTTCTGTCAACCACAAAGACGTCCTGAGAGACAGACAGACAGACAGACAGACAGGGTGATGTCTTCAAAATACACAAGATAAAAAAAAACCAAATGAAATAATATTTAAACCGAACACATCTCACAATTTTAATGCAATCGCAATATCAGTTACAGTTTGTTTTGTTTTGTACAACAGGGGGAAAAAAACACTACGATTTCCAATGTTGTTTGCAAAATTAACTTTTTTTTTTTTTAATTCAGAGATTTGGGATGACAAAATTAAATCAACAAATATTCTTTCAAAGGCAAAAGTCTATTTAAAACAAACAAAATACTGTCAGTATATTCATTAATTCATCAGCCAAGTGTGTGTGTGTTTTTTTTTTGTTTTTTTTTACATATGCAAATGATGTGAAATTGTATTTATGTGTGTGTGTGTGTGTGTTACCCTCCAGTTCCTGTTTGCGCTGCTGAACACCACCCGCTGGCTGTCTGCAGACCAGCAGCAGGACGGCAGAGCCTCATACACACCGGCAAACAGACCTGATCGTGCAACATGAGAGGAGAATTGAGACTTCTGACCTTTAACCTCTGATATTTTCTCACGCGACACGAAGAAAGCGTGTGAAGGAACTGAGGCGAGTCAGGATACACACCGAGCTGAGACAGAGCGCGCACACAAAAGTGTAAAACCTACCAGTCTGTGGTCTGCTGACAACATCCAGCAGCGTGGACGTCCTCCTGCTCTCCCAGTCAAACTGCAGAGGAGTCAAGAGACACTGTTACAACAAGGAATACACACACACACACACACATTACATAGACTTACATTCATTTTCTGGAGACCCTAACCCCAACTACGACCTTAACTTAACTCTAACCGTAACCACTGACTCCAAAAAGCTGCTTTTTCCCCAGTTACCGCGTCTTAAGTCTGCCGTGTGTCCCTGAAGGTAGTCAAAAACAGACCCAAACACACACACACACACACACATGCTGTACCTCCTGCAGACTGCGGCACTGGTTGTGCGGTCCGAAGACGCGGCCCTGCAGGTAAACCAGAGTGGTGCCGTCCGGGCTGAGCCTGGGACACGACACCGACATGTTTTCCTCTGAGAGACACTCTGCAGGGAGGAGGAGGAGACACTGGGATGTGATGAGCCAAATACCGTGTTTGTGTGTGTGTGTGAGAGAGAGATTAGTTAATCAACAGGATGACAAAGACAGCACACTCACCACAGTGGCCGTCCAGGTCAAGTTTGAATATGGCTGATCTGAAACACAGTTTAAAAAGAAACAGAAACAAATTAATTTTTTCTTATTTATTTATTCATCATTTCATCATTTCTTCATTAAGGCTGCGCTGGGTGGCTTCACGTGTTGATGGTGGCAGCTTGAATTTTAAGGCCTTTGCATGCTTCCATTGAAGTCACTAATTTGCTGTTATCTAGTCACAGATGTTGATCCTGACCAAGACACGGAAAAAATCTCTATTTATCGATCAATCAATCAATAAAAGCTGAGAAACACAAACAGAGCAGCGTGCCGACCTGCGGTTGGAGCAGAACCTCAGGCCCAGTCTGAAGGGTTCATGCCACCAGCCGACAAACAGCACCGACTGACCGCCTGGAGCCCACAGAGCCTGCAGGACAAGACCACTTATTCATATAACACATATACACATATACACTACTCACAAAAAGTTAGGGATATTCGGCTTTCGGGTGAAATTTCAGGATGAACCTAAAATGCATTCTAACCTTTACAGGTGAACTTAATGTGACCTTCTGTAAACTTTTGAATGCACATGTCCAACTGTTCAATGTTTCAGTACTTTTTGCACAAGTTGCTGTTCTCTAACAAGGAGTTTAACGGCAAAATTCACATCAGGTGTTTGATGCTCCAGCTCATCGAGGTCGTATCATTAGGGAACGGCTGCTGGAGACTGGGGTACCTCAGATGGAGTGGCCTGCACTTTCTCCAGACCTGAATCCCATAGAAAACCTATGGGATCAGCTGAGTCGCCGTGTAGAGGCTCGGAGCTCTGTACCCCAGAACCTCAATGTCCTGAGGGCCGCCCTTCAAGAAGAGTGGGATGCCATGCCTCAGCAGACAATAAGTCGACTTGTGAACAGCATGAGACGTCGTTGTCAAGCTGTAATTGATGCTCAAGGGCACATGACAAGTTATTGACACTGACATTTTTTGTTGTGGTATATCCACCACTGTTGTTGGCTTTTGTTTCAAGAAATTGTTTGAGATGAGGAAATCACCAGTGTATGCTTCTACTTAAATGCCCTACTTTCATGATATAATATCACTGTAGCGTGAACTTTTTACGTTTTCCATAAATTTCACCCAAAAGCCAAATATCCCTAACTTTTTATGAGTAGTGTGTATATATCATACCTTAAATTAAAAAAAATATATATCATCATTAGCATGCATTAATAGCCAAGAGGTGGTTCCATGTCTGTTAAGTATTTACTGGTGACATAACTTGAAGGGCTTAAAAAATGACAGAAATTTGCCACAAATCAATTCAAATGCAATAAAACTAAAGACACACACACACACACGTATGAATGGTAAAATTCAATTCAAACTTAATCTGTGTTATCCTGCGTATGAGACTGTGAGCTGTGGGATGCGTGTTGCTCACCTGTGCGGGGGAGACGTGCGGCGGGACGCCCTGCAGCGCGCTGACCGTGCCGCTCTGCAGATTCACCACAAAAAGCCCCGGGGCGCTCTTATTGGTCAGCCCCTCACCCCAGTCTTCACAGTACACACTCCTGTCCTGTCACAGGAGCGCAACACAGACACACTCAGACACTATTTGGACAAATACAGCTCAAGATCTGCTGAAGACTGCAAAAAAAAATCACACGTAAAATCAAACCGATGTTCATTGTACTGAAGTGCACGGTAATATAATGTATGATAGAGCTCTAATTTACAAATAATAGTCTCTAATTCGTTTCAAGTCTCATTTTGTCAAGAGATTTTAATGGATATTTGTGCATTATTTTTAATTTACACAATACAAGTATCATGTGTTCAGTATATGATTTTATAATGTGCTGCGGTACCGTCCCACAACCGGACTCTCCATCGTGTGTTTCAGCCGAGGCGCTCCTGTTCCTCTCGGCTACGTACAGCAGCCTGGTCTCACACTCCGACCACGACAGACAGCCAAAATGGACTGCAAACACACACACACACACACACACACACACACACACACACACACACAAAGGAAAGACAGTGACACATTATATCAGTGATTAAAAAAAAAAAGAGTTTTGGAGTCATGTGAGAGCAGAGATGTGAGCGGCTCAGCGGGCTTCAGGGAGCATTTCTATCCTCAGGCTGGTGATGAAAAAGGCAACGTTAACTTCCTGCTGAGATCTGAAGCCTTTTAGCCTTTTATCCACACAAAACTACAGCACAAGATCTACTAATCACATTCTTTTAGCGATAACTTGGTAAGACTACTTTCTCTTCTTATGCGCCTTGTGCATGGAATGAAGTGCAAAAACATCATAACATTAGAGGTAATCCCTTCTTTGAATATTCTTAAAGCCCTTTTACAAACTGCTGTGAGGGAAACATATTGTTTTTATATCATTTCCTTGACTTTACAGGCCGCTGTGCAGGTGGACTGTGCATGCCTCTCTAAAGTCGCTTTTTTATGTATTGTTTTGTGTTTTATCATGTGAAATTGTTGTTGTTGTTTTTTTAATGTGAAATGATTGTGAAACGACAAAGAGATCTTGTACCTCAGTGGCTAAGTGAAGGGCATCATTCCCGGCAACGGGCTACAGAGTAAAGTACTGGGTCAAATGCTTAATCCACAGATTATGGACTCAAAGATTAATCAATCACTCAAATGTTCACGTGAAATTATCAGAGCCCAAAGTGATTTCCTGTAATTGCCTCATTAGTGCAACCAGCAGCCAAATTTAGAAAACAAATTTTAAAAAGTAATCATTTTATAATTGTAAATGTAAGAGTCTCAGCATCTTAATGATCTTGGCAAAGCTGCAATCAGACAGTTTGGGATCTTCACTTGATTAATGATTTAAAAAAAAACAACAACAACCGATTACCTAAATTATACCTTGGTGATTTACTTAATAATCCTTCCATAATGAAAAAAAATGTTCCTTCAATATTTAATTAACGCAACCACTCTAGAACGTCTGCTGCTGGAGGTGTTTCAGCCACAGGTTGCACTTCACATGGGAATCGATTTGTCAGCACCACAGATACATAATGAATTTGAACTGCTGATTGATTTTTTATGTGTTTAAATTTATTGGGATGGATCTGGATGAATGGATTTTCCTGCAGCTCCAGTAAAGCACCAGTATGTCTGCATGCAAACAGAGCTTGTGTGTATGAAGTGGCAGGGGTCAGTCTCACCGTCATCGTACACTCTGCCGTGCGCGTGCAGGGCGGTCAGGTCGAGGCATTTGCTGAGGCCGTGGCTGTCCCATATCTGCATGGCGATAAACCAGAAACAACAACAGCGTGACGGCGCAGCAAAACCAACATAAACAAGTCCCGCGCGAGACGCCGCGGCCCCCCGCTTTTCTTACCTCGAGAAGCTGGTGGCCGGCCGTTTCTCTGACGACGGCCCTGAGGCCTCGAACGGGAGAGGAGCGGCTCAGTAACCTGGTTTCAACGGGACAGAGGGAAAAGAGGAGAAATGAGGGCGTTTAATTCGAGGCCGGGTTCAGTTTGGCTTCAATTAACACCAGAGAGCCCCGAGGATTTGGAGGTCAACTGAAGGGGAGAGATTAAATTTCATTATTTCATTGCCTAACCTTAGAAATTGTTGCTTTTTTTTTTTTTTTTTTTTTTAACTTTACTTTACTGAAAGTTGGTCTAGGAAAAGTCACCGAGTCATTTTGAAAACAGATATTTCAGCCATCAACTGACTCTTCACTCAAATGAAGACACAATTAAAGTCAATGAGAAATGGAGAATAAATGACTTACCACTACTAAATAAAACAGTTTATATTTCTACTAAGAAAGGATGGAAAAATAAATGACTCCATTACATCCATTCCAATATACCATTAAAATTCAAACAGGATGCACAATATTGGATTTTTTTTTTTGCCAATATCTGATATTTTCCAGCTCTTTTGGTTGATTGCTGATGCTGATACCGTGGAATTAACACATTATTATGACGACTCTTACTGTGAAGGCCCGCTGGCAGATGCAAACATAAAACACAATGCTTTTCCAAATGTGCACATTGTCACTGGACAAAAATAAGAAATCTACTTCATCTTAGGTTATGTAAAACATGCCACATCTATTTTTATTTAACACTTTCCTTCTGACAAAGCTGTGAGGTTCATCCTGCTTAAACAGCCTGGGATGCTGCTCTCCCAGAGAAAATCCTGACGACAGACACACCCAGGGCAGATTTGACCTATTTCACATATCGGCATGACACTGTCAGAGCAGTACAGATGTTTAATTTTAAAGCAAATATCAGCTGATACTGATGACGTGTTGATATTTTCATGCATCCCTAAAATTCATCATAATAATAATAATTCCTCTATATCTGGGAGAAACCTCCATGTTGTGTTATGAGAAATACACACAAGATGTTATTCAGGGAAACTCTTACTGTAAGTCTGATCACACAAGTGAGTGAAGTGTGTGTGTGTGTATGTGTGTGTGTGTGTGTGTGTGTGTGCGTGCGTACTCTCCAGACACAGGCACACAGGGTCCTGGTGGGAGGACGGTCTTGATGGTCTTGTGGTCGTTGCTGTCTGTTATCAGCGTCCACTGGCGGCTGAAGCGAAGTCTGGAGCCTCGAACCAGATCGCTCTGACTCCACTCTGCACACACACACCGACAGGATACAAAAACCTAAAACTACAGACGCTCGTTTCGACAAACATCCATGGAGCTGGGGACATTTCAGAGCATGAAATCTATGGACATTGGTACTCATCGTTGGCGTAATGACTACTTTATGATGCATTCGGTGGTGTATCATTAACAGTGCACTTTATTAACATCTTAATTAGCACAACACTAATAACTCAGGTGCAGCTCTTGCACAAACAAAGATGCACAGAGGATTAGACGGCAATGTGCATAGAGAAATATGTGCAAAATTGCAAGTTTGAAAATTAGTATGCTGGGAATAAAATTAAAGACAAAAATCACCTATCATATTGTAAGTGTAGTGCACAAGGCCAGGGGTTCTCAAATTATTTCATATTAAAGAACTGCTTCAAACCATGGACCCTGTTCAAAAAGATTTAAGATTTTGTGTAATCCTGTGTGAAAAGATTTATGTTGTTAGATATGACTGCCTGAAGACTCGGGCAGTGATTTTAAAAGAGCGGTCCAGGGACCCTTAGGGATCTCTGAGGGTCTTCTATGGGTCCTCAGCAAATGAGGAATAGTTTAATTTCACTAGAATTTAGTTGACTAGAAACTGTATACAAACAATTATGAGTAATGACTATGATTTTTTTTAACATCACCGCGTTGAATCTATTTGTCAGTGTTCAAGTAAGACATTCAAAAGATTTAATAGCCTTCTTAACACAAACTAAAACATCTTTTCATATCGGGGTACTTGGACACAATCACTTCAAAAGGGGCCGTGGCTTCATACACATCAGCTTGTTTCCAGATTATGAAAAGTTTGAACTAGATTAGGGAATATCAACAAGTTGAGGAGTGAAAACTTTGGGCCAAACCAATCTTCCTTACACAAACTCTCATCGTACCAACTTCCACAGAGCGGGAATAACAGTGATATTACACCACTGATAATTTTCTCTGGATCACTGCTGGACTATGAGCATGCACCTAACAGGAGTTTCCCTAACTTCCTCCCATGTCATGGCTCCCAAAATAGACCCACAGTGAACCACAGACCCCATCTGAGAGGATTTTGTCCTGTGGAATCACCTCTGAGAGCATTTTTGTTTTTGATGGGAGCAGTCAAACTATGATCGAAACACTTCCTGATTATAACTTCCAGGAACTGTCAGAAAAATTAAATAAATACTGCATGTTCCTCGTTTTGCCTGGGACGCCATGTGACCCTCTGAAGGGCTCCTGGCGGTCCACGGACCCCAGTTTGGACGCCACTGCCCTCGGGGTAATAAATAACCATGTCCCAATGAGAGCTGGGAGTCTGCACAAAGCTGCAACAGGTGATTTATAATTTCACAGTTTAACCTGCAGCCTGAGGGCGGAGGAGCCAATCAAAAGGAACCCACCGCTGTGGTGTTCAGCTGAATTTAAAAACTTTGAGGAAAAATGTGCAGACTTTTGCACGGCACATAGCGTGTGTGTGGTGAGTAATCCTGACCTGCAGTCACCGTGTAGCCCCGGCGGTCCCCGAGCTGCAGCTCCGTCACCTCGGCGGAAACAGGCGCAGGGAGGCCGCTGCACTCGCTGTAGATCCCGCTGATGCTCCGGGGCTCCATCCCTGCGGTGGTCTATTGGCTGGAAACGGTTCAAGTCAAACGATCAGCCTAATTATTATCACTCAATGGGCGCTGCGGGCGGAGAGGAGCGGAAACTCCTGCGGGGATATGCAGCGCCTCCCGGGGTGTTCAAACTGTCCGCATGGCTGCCCTGCGGTGGAGCAACAGGCTCGGGCCGCAGCTTGTGGATGCCTCTGCTCTTGTCAATGATTCCCCTCTTCTCTGGATCGGAGTCAAAATTTCTCAGCAAACAATTTCACTCCACCAGCGCCTCCATGTTGAATTCATGAATGGACGATACCACTTTGGGTTGTTTACAGGGGTGTAGTACACGGTGCTGGCCGCAGGAGGGCACTAACGCGTCGTAAATGGCTGTTATTGCTTGGTTCTGTGATTATGGTGTTATACTCTTACATTTTTGTGACCCTTAATAGCTAGAAATGCTCTGATGGAGATGCTGCATCAGCTACTTGCACATCATGTAGTTTAGATCTGGCTTTACGCAAGAAAGCCTCCATGCAGTGAGCTGAAGTTTGCAAATAAAACTGAAAATGAAAGTGATCACGCAAACTCATATTCACCGGTTTCCCCACAGAACTCCAACATCACAGATCTAAAGTTGAGTTCACAGTGTCAGTGGAACAAAGAAATGCAGGTGTCCAGATGCTTTTTGGGAGTTTTAGCCCACTTTCACCTCTGAACTGAATTGTTAGCCCTCACCTCGTCTTCACAGACCATACACACTGTGCCGAAGAGTCTGTCTCACTGTACTGTTTATGGAAAGGTCAGGCAAATGTTGCATATTGTTGATCAGTGGTGCACTCCGTCAGATTACTCAAACTGGAGGAAATCTGTTCACAGCTATTTTTTTTTTTTTTTTTTACATTTCATGGTCTACAAAATCCAGAGTATGAATAAAACATTCTAATTTATATGCTGCGACTGAAATAATCATAATCTGCATTAACCTGTTGTCAGTGTTATCATCCTCTACTTTATTCAAATTTATCTGCAAGATTACGTTCTTTCTAATATGTAGAAGACTAACTTCACCAGGTCTACAAGCAGGATACTGTCATTCCAGTGTAATTGACCCCTTAGTCCCAAAATCTATTGCCAGGACTGTATTGTTTGTAATTTGCTCATACAGCACAGCTGTGTCAAGAAAGAGGTCTCTTCCCTGTATGTAGCAGTGGTACACCATTTATTTTAAATATGACTCGTGCCCTCTTCTGGCAAAAGATTTCCTCCATTTTCCCTGTTGCAGCGTTTTTGTTTTTTTTTTTTTTTGTTTTTTTCTTGAAGATTAGGTCAGTGGGTGTCATCCTGTTTGTTTTGAACTGGTGGGCGTGTTAAGCCCTTTGAGACTGTAGAGTAATACCGGGCTTTAAATAAACTTGAACTAAACTATAACAAATCACTCAGTTCTGTAAAATGATGAAACACAAATGACAACCTTTGAGTGCCCCAATACTCTTTATTTCATTTGATCCATTTTCTGTCCATGTGCCTCAAACCAGAACCACTGACAGACAGTTTGGCGATGTTGTGCTGTGGTCGCCCTGCTGCCGAGATCAAAAACTCAACAGCGAAGGTGAGGATTTTCCACCAAGGTCCCGTGACCTCTAGCCAGCAGTTCAGTACATTTTCATAATTTCAATATGATTAAAAAAAGCACTAATACTTCTGTTGCTGCTGCCAAGAGTTGTTCCCGGGACAAATTTTCCATAGAGAAGCATTTTGAGATGCATAAAGCTGATAATTTACTGGTCAAACTTCCTTTTAGAGGTCAACGTGACGCTGACGGCACGAAAAACAGCAGCATCCAAACTTGTAATCAGCAGCTCTGGCTGTGGCATGTGTGAATATATACTTCTTGTCCAAAAGTGACAGTCATTCAAACTCATCATATCACTATATAACAGGCCCCGTATGATTCAAGTACACATTTACCATACATCCTTATGTATGTGTAAAATACATATACATGGTAGATTGTATGCCCCACCAACCCACGTTAAAAATATAAATGAAAAGAAAAAAAAAACTAGAAATTCTCCTTTTAGTTGTTTTCATCCCATAATTGTTGTCTGTAAACAGTTCTTATGATTAATTTTCATAAAAATCACACAGTACTGTTCTCCCCTTTCAATAAATTACAAAGTAAAATACAATTAACCACCAGAAATGGTTAAAAGGTTGCTTTCCTCTCTCAAAAAATATTAATACAAAGATAATATTAACCCTTTGATTTATTTATTTATTTATTCATGTATTTTTAAATCAGGCATCTTCTTGTTTCTGTCGTTGTTTTAAATAGTGTTTTATTTCATGGTGTTAAATAAAAATCAGAAATAAAACACACACTCAAGCAAACACCACACACTTCTTTTTTTTTTTTTTGTAACTTGCATTGTTTCCAAAGTCAGTTCATGTTTGGCAGCTGAGGTCGCCACTCTGCGTCTGAAGAGAAGAAGAAAGACCGAGGAAGTCAGGAGGAACTGCGAGCCCGGTTTCCACTCCAGGCCCAAGCAGGTTTATCCACAGCTTATTTATTTACAGTACTTGGACAAAACTATCGGTCCAAACACGTCCATTTCCTTCCATAGTGCTTCTGCAGTTTCCTAAATTAGTTTTTTTTGTGTATTTTGTTTCAACTGATCCCATAACATGAGGCTTTAGAGAGAACCTCGGACTGAATTAATCTCGCTTGGCTCTGCTGTGGAAAGCGGGCTCATGTGGCAGCTATAAAGTCAGAAATGCAGATGGAGCGTCTCTGCAGGGAGACCTGACCGATCTGTTTGACATTTTTCCAACAAACTGGACAAAACAACCCGCTGGCTAACAGCTGGGCCTGGGCACCAACAAAAACGACACCTAGCAGCACCATAAAGGTTTTGGTAAGAGAACCTACTGGAAGGCATCAAAGGTATAGAAAGGTATTGTAAAACTTCAAAATGGTGGATTCTTACAATCAGACGTGTTGATGCATTTCCTTCTGTGTAGCTTTATCTCTACAAGTGACTGAGCACGTTCTGATTAGAAAGAACTGTCGGAGAATCGGTATCCATTGTCAAGTATGAGAAGCAGTGTCAGAAAAGCCGGCGGTGATGCCCAGGCCCCAGCCGTCTTTATATCCCAGCGGTTCAGTCCATTTTGTGTCCCCGAAATCAAAGGGCGTATTTGCCGGGAGGGACACAAAATGGCGGCTGCATATTGGTCGCAGACAGACAATGCAAGAGAGATGGCAGACCCTCTGACTCCTCATGTTCTTTACCTCTTAGAATTAATAAAAATAAAATAAAATAAAAAAGAGCAGGGATGAGCAGGGATGAAAAAGCCCTGTTTAAAAAGGATCTGTTAAGTGTTGTGTGTGTGTGTGTGTGTAACAGCTGAGGGAGTAAGGGGGTTGAAGGCAGCTTTCTGAGCCCGTCTCCTGTGTGCCAAGTCAGGCCTCAAGGAGAGACTCGTTTATTCGTTCATTCAGTCCTTCCTCTCTCTCACCACTCGCTCCTCCGCTGCCTCCGTCCTCTCTTCACATGACGTCGGCTCGCTTGTCCCTGACTTTGTTCCTTAGTTTAGTCCTGGCCTTGAAGGCAGCTGAGTTGAATAGATGCTGTTGGGAGGAAAAGAGAAAGAGCAAGACAATCAGACTTGGAGGTTTGAGATTTTTTTTCTCAGTTATATTTCTCAGTTATTTTTATTGGTTGTCACTGCAGGAAATGAGTTTCCTCCAAACTATGTGCTCCTCTGGGTGTTCAGAGAGTCTCAAATTCAGCTGCACCGTTTCCATCAACATCAGAGGAGGAAAAAAAAAAATCAGCAGTGCCGCTTGTTACAGAAGTCACAGCCTCATACAGTTTCTAGATCAGTGAAGTCAACTTTAACTGGTACAGAAGACGCTCCTTGTCCTCTTCTCCAAGAACAGGATGAACGATCACTGACTTTCTTGGTCCTTCGTATTTCCAACAGCGTTAAACCGTTGTGACTTCATCTTAGTAGGCCAACACTAATTAAAAAGCTGCATAGCAGCAAGAAGGATGCACCCCTTCAGCCTTTTGAGCTCTTCCTTACTCTGTCACTAGTGTTCATTTGTTCATTACAGCAGCATTTTGCTTTTGAGCAGGAGAAAAATGCATCCTGCGATCATGGACTTACATATTGCCTATGTAGTATGAACAGTCTCTCTATACAGTTCAGGCTTTATTTATCCAGCCACATTATATAATTCCAGCTTACAGTGGAAGCTATTGTAAAACTCCTCCTCCTCCTTTAGACACTGAACCTTCATCTATCTTGCATTAGTATTACAGACAGCTACTTTACTTATTACAACAAAAAAAAATCTGACTGGAGGACCTACAGTGGATAAAAATAAAGTAACACTTTTCCTACTGGCGCACGACTGTGGCAGCAGTTCAGCGAGGACATGAAAGCAAGCTAAGGAAGAGGATGACACATCGTAAGGTGAACGTGTTCCAGTGGGCGAGGTGGAGTTACCTTCTCAAAGCGGGAGATCTTGCTGGCTTTGACAGCAGCGTCCAGGATGAGAGGAGGGCCGAGGCCGAAGATGTCTCTCAGCAGTGGGTTGAACTGCGAGGAGACACAGAATTAGAAACACAGAAAAACCATAAGAACATGTTGCAGGAGCAGAGTTGCAGAGTTACACAGCAGTAAAATGACTCGTACTGTACAGATTAAGGCTCCAGCTAATTATAATCAGTGTCAAATGACCTATTTCTTCTTGGATTAATGGATTAGCCATTTAATGTATAAGGTGTTGAAAATAATGACTAATGCTTGTGGGAAGTGGAAAGCGATGTCTTCAAATTGCATTGTCAGTCTGACCAGCGGCCAAAAACCCAAAGTATTAATTTTATAATGATATGAACAGAGAAAAGTAAGTACATCTTAAAATCTGAGGGATCTTAGAGAGGCTGGAATCAGCAGGTGTTTGGGATTTTCACTTGTAAATAACTAAAATGATTGTAGTACAGATGAATTTTCCTTTTTGGAAAATGACCTGAAATCTGTTATACATTATTCATAAACATTTTGTCAACCTTGGACTGAAGTTTAGTACTACACTTAATGAATTATTTAACCTCATGTAAGTGTTCAGTTCGTCTATGTCTTGTAAAAGGTCTACTGGCAGGGTGACTGTTCCTCCCACACCGATGCAGTGTGTATAAGTCTGTGAGTGTGTGTGTGAGTTTGTACATCTTCACACCTGTAGATGGTGTCTGACTCCAGACTCCAGAATCTCCTTGAAGGCATCGTACACTCTCCTCCTCATCCAGCTGTCGATGTAAACGCCCTCAACTCCGAACCTGATCTTCTCCTCCGTGAAGTCCTCGTTCTGCACGGGAGGAACACAACGCCTTAAAAATAGTCTGGACAACTCTCTTTTTTTGGGTCAGTTGGTCACCTGAGTCAAACATAATACACTCTACTATAATGCTTACTAACTGAAATACCGACACAGCTTAAAAAGTTATTAAAACTATAAATAAAATATAAATTACTGTTACTACTACTCTTCACAAAAATGTACTACTTCTAATAACAATAACAACAATACAGCTTTCAGTGACCTCTTGTGAAATTTACAAGTAGTCTCCCTCCATTTTTTACCATCTAACACACACACACACACACACACACACACACACACACACACTCCTTACCTCGATGTAGTGCAGCACCTCTCTGAAGATGGAGCGCTGTTTCCTCCGGTCGTTCTTGGCTCGGTGTTTGTTGCCATCTGTGGCCAAACTCTTCAGACACTCGCACAGGCTGTCACTGTCCTCCACCTCAAAGTCCTACACACACACACACACACACACACACACACAAGTAAATTACAGTGCAGTGATATGGCAATAACGTTGTTCTCCTTTAAACTGTAATTGTGGGTATAACGGGTGCAGGTACGCACACAGTGTTTGAGTAGATTTCTGTGTGTGTGTGTGTGTGTGTGTGCATGTGTGTTTACAGTGTCTATGTCGCGTCCCAGCTCCACCAGCAGGGCGATGGTCTCTCCCACTGCGATCCTGTAGTTCACATCGCTGCTCTCCAGACAGGCCTGCAGTTTGGGAAGGTGACTGGAGAGGAGGGAGGAGGGGTCAGTGCTTGTGTCCGACAAGAGAGAAACATCTTTACAGTCTCAGAGTGTGATTGAAGTCGCATCATCAATTAAGACATGCAGATGTCTATTTACCCAAATGTTTCTACTGGCTCTGTATTGTATATTATAAAATAGAGCCCTTTTCACTATGAAACAGATATTGCTGTTTATTTGCACCCGCTAGTTTGAATGCACCGCTCTTACGATCAGTGCTGGAGAATATTATTTGAATCAGGTGAAAATTATGAGATGTAATGGTGCATAAATATTGAGGACAATGGTAAGCCTGATGCTGACCATTTTCAAGAACAAGGATGACAGTAAAACATCTTTTTCTAACACCTGCGATGCCAACATATAGATCTTTACAGTCTTTACAGCCTGCTGAAAAATTAAGCAAATGCATGCAGCATATCCACCCACTCTTCTAACAGGGATAAAGAAGTGAATATAAATAAATCTTTATCATCTGACTGTCCAGTTTAATGTCTGGGAGATGACAAACTGCCAAATTTTGGCCTGGCTGAATTATTCCTATCTCCTGCTTAACTTTCAATTAATTTACAGCAGAAATCAATGATTATGTCTTCATTTCACGACATTGCACTTGCATGTGATGTGTTTTCATGTTGATTACAGGCAGAGTGACTTCACTCCTGTCCTCTGCCATTCACAAGCTAATTACTCCAATTAATTGTGCACTTACTGGTTCTAAAAGGATATAAAAAAACCATTATGTCTTTACATTCCCTTTTCCAATGTTACCAGGGCATCTTTTTAGAGAGCGTGTCTTGTTTTATTGTCACATTGCAATGCCTTCTGAGTCGACTGCAGAGGTCTATGACTGATGATTAGACATGTCGACAGTCTTACAAAACTGTCGACAATCCAGACTAAAAATCCAGACTAAAAATGAACAATGACAAAAGGCTTTTTGTCAGATCAGTTTTCATTTTATCAAATGCATATCAAATGGCTGACCTTTATCAGAATCACGCTGGCAATATGAAGGCAGTTTGCTGTCATAGCAAAGAGTTTTTTTTTTTTTTAATGGCCTATTTTTGAATGCACTGTGAACTCAACGTTAAGAAATTCACCTGTTAAATCGACTTAAGTTGTAAAGAGAAGATGTAGGTAAAGAGGACGAGAAAAGTTAAGAGAAGGATTTTTTACATATTGATAAATTTACTTCCTTGTACATATTGGGAAGGTGCGATTTTTTGCTTGGTTGCTTAGTACACAAAGGGCATTTCACTCACAGGTCTAGCAGCACTGAGAGTCTGGATGCAGGACAGAGAGTGACGAGCAGTGCCCAGGCCTGCAGGGCGGCGCTGTAGAGCCCCGGGCTGCCAGGTTTAGGTGTGGGCAGCACTCCCTCTCTGTTGGGGTAGGAAGACATGAACACGCTCTCCAGGTGGGTCATCGACTTAACCAGGTCCTGACAATGATTAAGAGGAGGTGAGAAAAGACAGACAGACAGACAGACAGACAGACAGACGGGGAGGGGGTGTCATCTTTGTATCATGACTTATGGCTTAACATCAATTCAACCATAAATTCACAAACTGTAAAGTGTGAGTTGCTCTTACCTCTCCGTCTTCAGCTGCAGAAACGTAACAGCACATCCCCAGAGCTCTGGCACACTGACGGAGACAGAGGCAGCCACAGTCAAATAATCCAACAAGTGAACCAACACAGACAAAGAGACAGGGGCAGGCAGAAATATAAGTGGCATTACACCAAAGCTCCAACTATGGTGCTGAAGTTAAATAAGACTTTTCAAAACTTGCTTGAATATTTTCATTGCCTAAAAAACGCCATTCCTTCCTCGTCCCAAAAATTTTGAAATTGTTGGCTGTGTGAATAAAGGTCAGTCAATCTCTGTGGGAGGTGTCTTCATGATCCCTTAAACACCGGCCAGCCCTGAGCTACTGTGCCTTCTGTTTGTTTTCAAAATTGAGGGAACGGGCAGAAACTGGCAGACAACAAGGGTGTGATGACACTTAAAAGTCGAAGCTGACGCTTGGACAGGCTGCGAAAACCAGTAATGCTTCTTAAAACAAGATCTGCTTAAAACCAGGGCAGAAAGCTGACAATAATTTATTTTCTTATAAACGGCCACAGTGGCTGGCTCTTATCAAAACTCACAGGCTGCTTTTACTATTTCACTACATTATTCACTATTAGCAGCCAATCTCATGTTTATAGAATAGATCTTCTAAATACAAGTAATTATTAGTTAGCTTTAATGTGGCTGGTGCAGAATTGAAGCTCGCAGCCTCAGTCAAATCTGGTGGGTGAGAGAAAAATGTTCATTTTCACATTAACAAAAGAAGGCTTTTGTTTTGAAAGTGACATTTACGAAGTGACATTACGTAACCTAAAAGTCCTTGACAAAACAATAATACTCACAGAATGGCTTTTCTATATTTCCAATATATTCAATGATGAATTTCACATCCTTAGCTTTCCTCCAAAATGGATATATAGCACTTAACATTCACATATCAAGTTCACAGCATTATGATATGTAAATTCTGTTTTACAGTGGAGTCTACTTTTCATCTTGTTCAACATATTTTTAGTCACTTTACTGCTGATAATAATGGAGGTGTATTGGTTCTTTAGCTGTATGGAAGAAATGGATTTCAAAATTTTCACTGACTGTGCTCTGAGCATAAGCCTCCCAAGACGCCTGTTTCAAAAAAAGCTGTTTGTACTGGATTTATGTTATTTTTCTGCAACTTTTCTGTTTGCAATGATGCTGTTTTTCTTTATCAGGTCTGTTGTGATTTTTTCCCTCCCACAAGGAGAGACCTACCCAATATAGACATTTAATTTTAGTGGGACTAACTGGTTAAATTAAGGTTAAGCAAGGTGTTAATGTTTCACGAATATTATCAGTATGACAATAGTGCATAGGAAAAAAATACTTTTATTACTGCTGCTTACGCCATTTAAGTTCAAAAGTGTAAAATCAGAGTGACAATCATGTTCAAATCAATCCAAAATGTCCATTTAACAGTTTTTAGAGTTGGGGACACAGTTTTTAGCTTCAGTAATTACTCACGCTCTGGCGTGCTGATATGCTGGCGCCGCTGTCAATCAGGATGGTGCTGAGGATCGGGCGGAGCATCTTGAAGCCCTCCTCGCCCTCGTCTCCACCTCCCAGCTGGACGCACAGCAGGGCGAAGACCGTGGCCGCTGCTGCCTGCTCCTCCCCTCCACCTGGACAGACAAAATGAAAAGTGATTATTTATGTTGATGGAAAGCTGTAGTTGTTGCTGCAATCAATAAATTCCTTCACAAGAGAAACACACACTCCTCTGTTTGCGCTCACCTTTTTTAAGACTCCTCTCCAGGCAGTCGCTGATGGTGAGACGTCTCTCGATCAGGAAGTCGTACAGCACTCTGGAGGAAAAGGCCTGCCGCAACGACTCGAGTGCCGCCAGGCGAGTCTTAGCACTGAGACAGAAAGAGGAGGGAGCTGATGTTGTTTTACAATAATAGCACATTGGTTGTTGCGCTAATTAATGCAGTCTGGTGCTGTAATGAAGCCGTAGCACTGAGTTCCTAACACTCCTGATACAATAATACAATAATGAAAACAGGATAATGTCCGTAAACAAAACATATCGAACCCTCACCTCTTGTCCATCAAGTTGTCGATACACTGTTTGAGTTTGTCTTCTGTCTCCTCCTGGGCCGTTTGCTCGTCCACCAGCTCCACTCCTGAGACACACAGACAGATCAACACACTTGGTATGTCTGGATATTTCTAACTGTTTCTAATTGTACCCAATTTAAATGAAGCCAATTTAAAAGATATAAAAATATATCTTAGTAGGAACTTAAATAACTGATTATTTCAACAAGATTCACGTTTTACTTTAAATGCCACCCATCATTTTGCTATCTGTAAGTTGTGATGTTTTGGGGACAGTTTCATTTAGTTGAGTAACAACTAAGAGATGCCCAAATAAACAATACGTGTGAAGTCACTCTTGTTGCAATTAGTGGTGAATCAATCAACAATTAACTGCTTGCCTTTTTTGTTTCATGTCATAAATGCATACTTTAGGTTATTTTTAGCAACTGGTCAGACTAGGTAAGAAATTTTAAGACATCACTTTTGGATCTGGTAACTTGTGGTGGGCACTTGCAATTTCAGTTCATGCATGTACAGTATATATTTACTGCCATTACCAAGAACACAGCTGCTATTTTTAAAGTCACTACTTTAACTCTGTGTGTATGTATGCATGTGTGTGTGTGTGTGTGTGTGTGTGTGTGTACTGTTGTACAAACCTGTGCCCTCCTCCAGGACAGAGGCACTCTCGCTGGCACTGCTGTAATGGCTGAGAATATCAGACGCCAGGTCTTCATCACTGGCACCTGACTCACCCTTCACCCCATTTTTGCCTCCTGGAATGAAAGAGAAAACACAGAGGAGGTGAGGAGAGATGGCGGGTATAAAGATGGGGAGTAAGGAGACAGAAAAGATGAGGGAGAGGAGAAAGGAGCGATCATGAGTTTTGAGAGGGCAGGTGTGGAAGGACACGGCATTCACAAGGGGGGAAGAAATGGGTCGAGTGAGGTGGAGCGTTTGAAAGAGGGTAGAGAGAGAGACAGAGGGGAAAAAGAGGAGGCATTTAGAGACGCGTCCACAGGGATCCACAGTGACAACAGTGCAAAGAACATGAACTGATTAAGTGATAAATTTAGGAACACAGACAGACGTAGTCCCATATTATTTGAACTGGAAACCCCTACCCTCACTTTGAATCTCAATCACGACACATGCTACTTTCTCTGTTTTCAGGCTTTTAGGCACCATGCCATTTTTAAGAGGAGCATGAGGTAAAGCTCAAATCTTAACGTCAAACCTGCCTGAACCCAACCCAATTCTGAAGGTGAGCATGTTTTTCTCAGCTTGAATCTGTCTGAAGCTTGAAATAGGCACTAATTAATTTAGCCTTAGGTCATGATCTCACACTAAAAAATGTTCTCCTCCTTCATAATCCTATAGGATACGATGGGTTTTAAAGAGACAAGTAGAGAGGCGTCTCATGCCCTAACAACCAGAAAGACTGGAATCAGGAGAAATCAAGAGAAATGACTGTGACAATAAAATAGGCTCCTGTCTAAAATACAACTTGTCAAGATTTCTAACTGAAGCGAATGATCTCAAACTGAAGCAAACAGCCTGAACTGAGAAAATGAGTCAAAAATGTAAGTCTACAGTCAAGACTGAAGTCTGAAGTCATCGTGTCCCAGCAGATTTCAGACTTAAATGTCAAGCTCCAACAGGAGATGATTCAGAACCAGCTGATCTAAACAATGCTGAGCATCTCGTCGTGACAGGGTTATGGAGGAGGAGACTGTGACTGTAGATATTCACTAACAGCAGTTGTTGATACAGTACACATTATTAGGCAATTATAATAGCAGCTGGCACCCAGCAAAACAAGGTCAAATGTATATTAAAATGCTCCTAACAATGCTATTGAGCCATAACAGCAATATTGCCCACAGTACTGTGTTTAGCGCTACAGAAAAAGCAGCAACACACAAACTTTAGCAGAGCAGAACATTTATTCTTTTCATCTCACTGCCACAGTGGCTGTCCCTTTCCAAAATTCACAACTTAGCCAACCTAAGTCCTTATGGGAAGAAAAGAAGAGCTTAATGACGATTAGTTAACAGCTAAAGCGGAATTAAAACTCTAACAGGCCACAGCCAAAACTTAACCGTGTTTGGCTCGTGGCCATTCCCCAGCAGTGACTAATGGCAGGTTTAGGGAAGGTGACTGTAGGCTCGCTCTGCTCAGCTGTCTGCTTCTATCAGTAACTGTACACCAGGAGACACACACACAACACACACACACGGATATATATATATATATATATATATATATTAAATTGAACTGAATATACTGGGTCCACAAATTTGTCATATGCAAACTGAGCAAGACATCCAAGCCAGGACTCAGGCCTTTTAGAGACATGTCCAATTAAACATTCTTCAAGCATTATCAACTAATTCTCCGGACACTGAAAAAGTTTCCGCATGTGTGTGACCTGTTGCCATCTGTTAATGAAGCTACTGCATGGGACCAGACAGGACACCTTAACAAAATCACAAGCAAGGCTTTTCAAACAGTCTTGCAACAGTTTTGCAACAGTCTCGTTACATACAAAACAAGTTCCACACAACAG
Organism: Myripristis murdjan; assembly: GCF_902150065.1. Lineage (NCBI taxonomy): Eukaryota > Metazoa > Chordata > Actinopteri > Holocentriformes > Holocentridae > Myripristis > Myripristis murdjan. Next base: position 8,184,926 of record NC_043986.1, on the reverse strand, counting down.
GGAAAAAAAATGATGTCAACACTCGTTCAGCTATGATTTCTTGCTGGAGGCTGGCACCGGTTTGTCAAACAAGAACTTCTGGCTTGAAATCCCACTGAACATCCTGAGCAGAGGCTGGACTGGTGTTACACAGCATTATATTATTGTATCACTCGTCATTTTATTTGTCTTGTGGTTGTTCTACCATTTTATGCTGTTTTGTTTTTATTAATCTCACCTGCACACTTCTTTTTCCTTCCTGATAGAGGCTGATGATGTGTTGATCAATAACCAACATGGTAACAGGAAAGCAAGAACCTTGAGCAATTTATGTCACAAATTCCGATTTCATTAGCACATACACTGATATGCTGAAATGTATGAATAGGAGCCTTTTGGGCATAGCCTGGACGGGGCAGAGGGCAGGGGCTAGGCTAGCTAAGCTAAGCTAACCCTATGGTTCCTGCTGGCTCAGGACTTTCTACTGTTGGTGGGATTACTGGAGACTAGAGGGGGCATTCATTTACTCATTCGTCCAGAATGGTCATTCTGCGTGTGTGTGTGTGTGTGTGTGTGTAGGTCAAACAGGTCAGTTGATGTGACCCAGAGGTCAGAGTGGTTGTTGCAGCAATGTCACATGGGATATGTAGTCCATCCATCAGAACTGAGTTTCTCAAATGTTCATTTAGTTGACTGTTGCATATCATTATTCCCGAGTTGCCTGCATTGACTTTTTAACTCATGAATGTTCGGTTAATATCTGACCATGAACGTAAATTTTACACTGCTAACAACCCTGTCTGAGTTTCATTCAATTGTACTAATTGTGCCAGGAATGTATTAATAAATCCCAGAAAAGCATTTGAGTCCAGCTGAATTAGTAACTGGATCCCAGGCTGCTTGAGTTCAAATCTGAGTATGTAAACTGGGCGAAAGTTCAGCCATCTGACTTGAGCAGACCCAGCTGTACAATCACTGCTGTCAGGTCATCCCACCTCCCTATTGTTTACCCTCTGAGTGCATTCTGGGTGAGATATTACTGCCAGCCACATGCCAAACACTGGTAAATTGTGGCTTGTGAATTTACCACTGTGACGTCTCATTCTCTGGTAAAATGGTGAGAGTGCCAAGTGAATTTCTTGTAATGTAGGTCATTTTCAAATTTGTGTGTGTTATAGCCTACTGCTGGACTCACTGCAAGTTACTCGGGACAAAGAGCGTCTGCTAAAACCCAAACACATAACATAATGATGAAATGCAATGACACAGTAATTTGTGTTGCTATTCAAACAGATACTATTCTATCCGTGTCTATTACACAGTAACAGAGTTGGGTGTGTAAGTGCTCGTAAAACTTAATCTTCTTGAGAGAAGTGCTGACCTGGAGCAACTCCTCATGTTACAGTAACGAGCAGCAAAGCCTCTAGTCTGCTTCTAACTTGAAAATCATAAAAAGGTTCCCGTGGAGCTTTGTGGGGAAACGCCTGACATCAGAAAACTGGAAAAGCTTTCTTCAGCACACAAAACAAGAATAAATGGTAGTTCATCCAAAGAGCGCAGGAACTCCTGAAGTGAAAATATGAGGAAAAGCATTATCATAACTCAAATGATACTCCCAATAATTTTTCTAGGTCAGGATAACGCTCGTTAAGAATTTTGGCATTTTTAGTTACAATCAGCTGTGCAGCCCTAAAACACAGGAACAGAATATAAGATCTGCGGAAAACATCTTAAAATTTCCATCTTTACAAATGAACGTCAACTGGCACACACATCTCTTTTTTGAATTTCCTAAGTAGCATACATTTACTTTGAGAAGTGCATGCTACCAAAATGATTAGTCTGTACAAAATCAAACAATATTCAGGACTTCCACAGACTTTTAGTTAAAGGAGATTTTTTAAATTCATTCACCGAGAGCGCCTACAATCTCCTGCCTGAAGAGCCAACCTGCTAAAGGGCACCTTAACAGATTTTCTGCCTTACATGATAAACCTGAAATGCAGCACTTGCTTGCTACCTCTGATTTTCTTATGTAATCTCTTGCTTTCCTGACTGAACAGGCTGTGGGATCTCTCTCTCACACAAGCTCACTCTTCACAGCTCAGATAACACTCTGCACGGTGGTATCAGTTGGCAATTTCCTAACAGTGATCGCCCTTAAACCCCCCCCGGCCATCTTATACATGTTACACACCCACAGCTACACATTAACACAGGCAAACAGAAACACACAGCTACATGTCTTCCCACGCAGGCCTGCCCACACATGAGCTGTGTTCTCCTGGCCACGTCTCACGTGTCTCCTCCGCTTTGTTGCTCTGTGCTGACTGAGCAATCACTCACACAGCACCACCAGTCATTCCCAGAGGAAGGCACACTGCTGATTGACAAATGAGACTTTTGATCCGCCAAGTGTGCAAAAGTCCCCGGGGGTGTAGCTGGGTCAAACAAGCCCTAAATGTAACAGACAGGACTCCAAAGTGCCACCATTTCCTCTACAGGCATTTGTGTGTGATGCTTCCTGTATCTGGAGCACTGCCCTCACAGCTAGGAAAATGCAAATGTGATGAAAATTCCTCATTTGGCATTACTGTCCCTCACCACCCACCCCCAAGTGCCCATATTTCATGGTGTAAATATCCAATTAAAAGCCTTTGCCACCTGCAACACTTACTGGAACTAATCCTGAAATGGGCTGCGAAGCCACCCTGGGCTCAGAAACAGAATTACTCCCACCCCTGCATGAACAAAACAGTTCAACAAAGAAATAATACATTTAAAAATAAATAAATAAATAAATAAAAATGACTCTGGCAGGTAGGAAGTTTCTCTGCAGGAAAGAAATACCAAGCTGCAGGCCAACTCACTGGCCTTGCATACATACAATACAATAGCTCAAAACAATGGGCCAGTACAAAAATAGCACCAACAATACACAGCATTTTGGTCACAACAAAACAAAAAGGCGTAAATTAGCTTGGAAAAAACTTCAAATCAGGACTGTGAGGCAAAAAAATTCCAGTACATACAGCATACACCTTACATATTCGGAAATCAAACATGAACAAGGCACAATATTAGGCTGTGTGGGTTGAGAAAGTCACTGAACAGTAGTGACATATTAGTGATAACACTGTATTTACCTAGATCCTCAGTTTACCATGCAGGGCGGTGACATGCACCCAGAGAGAAAATCAGTCAGAGAAAAAGAACAAAAGCCTCATAGAAAGCAATGAATACAGGTGAACGTCAGCCCACACAAAGCAGAAGCTGAATGGTAGAAGAGTGTTAGCCACATTAATGGCAGGATGGCAGCAGGTCAGGACTCAGGACAAAATGAACGACAATTCAAGTAGGACTAAATGTTAGCAGCCAGTTGTACGAGGAGTAGGGTGAATGATGTGAGGAATATTCCTTGAAAAAAAAAAAGGATGCTCATTTTTTAAAACAGCCTTCAAGTTCAGCATAAGGGTGCGGTTTGACTCGTGGTTCAAGCATGGCATTATGTATGACAACCGGACAAATTATGAACGAAATACATAAGATAGATTGAATTTGGTGTAAAACCACGAAGAGCGCGCAATAAAGTCAGTCAGTTAAGTAAAAAAGCCTAAATGAGCAATGCATGATGGAAGAGTTTCACTTTTGAACGCAGCAGGGAGAGTCACATGGTGGGTTACAGCCTGTGAGTTAACCATTGGTTTCCTGCAAGCACGGAAGCAGGGTCAAGGACTTCTGAACGAGCTTCAGGTTGTGCATGAAGGACAGGGGTCAGGTGTCGGAGGAGTTACCTTTCAACGGCAGAGGAGCTTTAGCCGACAGCTGCAGCTGAAGAACCTCCTGCCGGAGGGAGCCTGGAGATGATGGGTGGATGAATGAATTGAAGAGAGGTGCACGGGCAATTGGAGGGATTGATTTAAAAAAAAAAAAAAAGATGGATGATGGAGAGATGCAGGGATGAGAGGAGAATGGATAGAGGAAGGAATGGATGCGACAAGAGGGGCAGGATTACCATGAGGGAGAAGAAGAAAAACATCAGAACTGAGCTCCACTGTTTCATTCATAAATGGCCTGCTGAATATCACTGCATCACAGTAATACTGTAGTATAGGGAGGTAAAACCATGAACCGTATTAATGTTTTATCGCTGAAAAATACCCCAACATGAACAAACTCAAATATCACAATGCCTTTGACTGAACACATGACTTATTATCAATACTATCACAATATTGTAGGATTGCCTATTTGTGCTTTCAAGGCACATTTATAGACATGATTCTTGATAACTACTCATTGGTAATGTGGATATGATGATAAAGCAGGCAGGGCTGGCAAATTAATATAATATTGATGTGCTGCCCAGCCATAGAAAAAAAAAAATCAAATTTCTCAACAAACGACATTGCTATCATATCGTTATCGAGATATGAGTACGCACCATATTAATATATCAAAAGGCAACAATATTGACAAAATCAAGTTCAGGGTTAGCCTAAAACATTGATCTGCTCTGATCAATGCTTTGTGAAGTCGCTGGATTTTCTACATCCATTTGGTATTATAATGTTGTTTTTAGAAGAATGCTTAATTTTCACTGTTGCTACGCTTATATGATATTGTATATCGCTATGGAGATACTTGGCATAAGTATCTTTATGCCTGGCACAAATTTTGGGATTGACTACTGGTGCTTTCATGACATATTTATGGACAAGATTCTTGATAAATAGTCATTAATTATTTGACAAATGTATATACTACTGATATATAGCCATATATATATATATATTAAAAAAAAAAAAAAAAAAATCCAGTTTCTCAATGTTATAATTTCTCTCTGTGCCTCTCAATCTCTAATCTTCTAGCAAGCATCGACATTCCTCAACACAGAGGGTGAATTCATGCGTGCGTGTGCGTATGTGTGTGTGTGTGTGTGCATGCGCTGCACGTGATGCGTGTGCTTGGCCAACAACGTCACCCTGCAACGCGTGAGGGCGGCTCGCAACGCCCTTTGAGGCACATGCATGGTCCGCACCAGTACTGTGCAAAGATATGAACATGTGTTTTCCCTCTGTTGGACAGGCATACATCAACTAAACCGCACGGAAATCGCCTCTATTTATATGTAAAGAAAAGAAACACGACGGGGGTCTGGACGTAAAGCCAGAACAAAGATCCTAGTATACTGTGCTGTGTGCATGGATTGTTTTAAGCCTCCTAACGTGATTTTCACCCAACATGAGCGCGTTTCAGTGACAGGACACTGCAGCTATAAATAACATGCGGCCATGCGGTTAACCTTACAAGTACTCCGTTTTAGCGCGTCAAACCGGCCGGGCTCGTCAAGATATCCGGTTAAACACTACAAACATATCACATTCCTCAGGTAAACGCTATCGCAGGCAATAATCAAAGTTTGACAACAGTTTGCACATGCAAGCACCAACACTAATGCCCGTAAAAAAACATCAGCAGGCTATGGTCACACCACTGAAACGCAGCGTGACCCACACACACACTTTAAGCTGCAGGCTACATGCCATTAAAAACATGGGGCAAGTTGGAAAAGCAACAAGCTGTGCGGCTGCTTTATCTTTGCTGCCATATGGCATGAGCGTCCTCAGTGCTAGCTAGGCTACATAGAAACTAGTGTGGTTTTAAGGTGTGGCGAACAAACTGCACAACATGTTTTGATACTTTGATTATTGCTGTCATATTCAACGTCAGCAGCTCAGAGGAGAGATTAGCAGTAAGTCAGGTAGCTGTCTGACCTGTAAAGTGCTACTTACCCGGCTTACTGGAGCCACGTTTCCCCTTTTTACTCCGTGGCATGTCGAGCACTGGTTTGTTCCCAAGCAACAACAAAGCTAGCTGTTAGCAAGCTAGCTAGCCCACTATCAGTCAAACCGCGACTTCACGGATTTGACAGCTGCTGTGAAGGCACCGGCAGACGGCAGGGTGCTCTCCGAGGTCCGTCTCCACCGCTGGGTTCAAAACCTCCCCAAAACTCAGCACTCTTCACACTTTTGTTTACACTTTAGCTCACGTTAGCTAGCCTCTTTTTTTGCAGACGCGTTCCGTAACTCTCCTTCCGTCTTGGACTTGCAGAGTTGTTGCTCGGTGACGGGAGAAAAAGTCACCCGGCGCGAGGATGTTTCAGAGTGTATTATCTATGATTGTCCCCGGGTAATCTATATCTGATACCAGGTTGAGAGGATAAGTATTTTTCAAAGTGTTTAGGACGGAGTTTTGAGCACGTTGCTGTCGCCAAGTCCACCATCTTCTCCTCAGTAACCGCTGATCAGACCGGCAGCCCGGGTTGCCAGGTTGTGTCTGTTCACAACCCCCCCTTCGGGATGCAGAAATCAAGTGCTCCCAAACTTAATGCAACTTGCAAAAAATGTTAGATCCACGTTAGGAAAAAATGCGGATCAAATTATGTCCTTAGATTAATTACTCATCAAATAATTCAACTGAATGATGCATTACTCCAATTACACCATTCCATTCCTTTTTTTTTTTTTTTTTTTTTCCTCTCAGGACCCCCTTGAAGCCCCCTAGGGACTCCTTGGGATCCCCATACCTTCAGTTGGGAACCAGTGGCCTAAGTTAGTATGTGTTAGGCCGCCTAACACATACATTTTCATAGAATGCTTAAAATTAACTTTTTAACCATTTAATTGTACAGTGATTTGACATCACTGTACAATTGCTGGATCAAGTCTGACAGTTCCTGAATTCCCAGTACCGGGCGTCAGGTTCTGTCGACGGTCTTGGTCTCATGGTTTCACACTGACTCTGAACCTCGGTCGGAGCGTGTGTTCTTCAGGTTAGGTTATTTTCCACTGCTGTTTAAACTGTTAATACTTCTGTTTAAATTGTTCATATTTCTATCTTTTTATAATCCTTGTTCATAGTGTTTACATTGCTTACTGCTATTTATCATGTGTATAGCCTACTGTATATTTCTTCTAAATTTGCACATTGACCTACCTCTATGCACATTTTATACACCCATGCACACGTTTTTTTCTGTTTTTTTTTTTTTGTTGCACATTGCTTTTTGCACACTGGGTTGTACTTAGGTTATTCTGTTGTACTCAGATCTTATTCTGTTGTACTTAGATCTTATTCTTTATTTTTATTTTTTTTTATTTACTTAATCTGTGAGGGTCTAAGGACAGAGGATGTTGTATTTTTCTGTAAAGCCCTTTGAGACAAATTTGTATTTGTGATTCTGGGCTATACAAATAAATAAAATTGAATTGAAAATTGAATCTGTAATCTGTGGATACTGCTGAAAAAATGTGAATTTCCTGCGGGATGAATAAAGTATCTATCTATCTATCTATCTATCTATCTATCTATCATTCAACAGTGTAATATCCCTGTGCATGTGTGGTTTATATAGGTAGACTTTTTTCCATATGCTCAATTTCTCTTTTCTGTATTTATTGCTGTAATATCTTGTGGGATTAATGCACATATTTAGATATAATGCGCATTTTTTTTTTTTTTTTTTTTTTTTTTTTTTTACAACTACGATTAATGCACAAGTAGGATTAATGCACATATTTATACATAATGCACATACTAGGGAACATTTTTCTTATTTCTTTTTCTATTTCTCATGATTTAATCCTTCTCTTGAGAGTTTGAGGAGCTGCAGCTGACCCAGTTTCGTCTTAGGGATCAATAAAGTATTTCTGATTCTTGCTCTGATTCTGATTCTGATCAAATTTCCACAGCACAATAATGACGGGTCATGTGCACATGCAGTAATAAGATAATAAATTGGCTTTATTCAATACAGGACATTGTCAAATCAAATACAAATGTTATTCAAAAATGTAACACAAAAATCTCATTGGTTATACAAACATTCAACTAAATATTAAACAGGTATGAAATATCATCGTTTCTCATCCATACAGTGCACATTCAAAACTGACCACCTATAAATCAGTAGTATTATTTCCATGTAAATTCTGCATTATTACTTCAATAGAATAAGGCATTCAGGGCTCCACAGACAATCCAAAAAATAAACATCCTAATTTAAATTTTCAAGACAACATCTCAGTAGTAACCCACACAGAACATGCAAGACAGTTCACATCTTTTCAAGTTAAGACTGTTATTGTACCACAGGTATTACCAGCTTTTTTTTAAGAGTCAAAAAATTATAAACAAACAGGCTCACCGAGTTTGATCTGATATGGAAACCGAGTTGCTGATGATATAAACAGGGCCAGCCAGACTCACTCAAAATCCCCACAAACAGCGACTTGACATTTAATTAAAAGGATGAAGTCGGCATTTCAGCTTTAATTAGGAATGTGAGTTTTTTTTAAGGAACTTGAGTTCACCTGGTCGGCCCCACCTGTCCATAATTTGGAGGAATGTTTGGTGTAATTATCAAAAAAATACCTTCATAACAAAACTGCACACATGCATTTTAAGACTTGTAAAGGTAGTAAAGAAAAAAATATGGTGATACTGGGTGCTGCTGTATCAAAAAAAAAAACAAAAACAACATTTGGATTCACATTGTTTTTGGTTCAGTGGTGAGAGATTACACGTTCATCAGCAAAGATTATTTAATAACAATAATTAATTTAATACAGTGCCACCGAGCTGCTATATTCTACAAGCAAAAGTAAGTTCACGATTTGTTTCTTGGGTTAAAACAGCTGAATTGTTTGTGTTGCTACAGTTAGTAATTTTGATCGAGGTTAACTCTTACTTACAAAAAATATTAGGCTTATAAAACCTAGTTAACAGAGTGTCTACACCTTCATTTGTAAAGTTGCCAAAATTTAACAATTATTATTATTATTTAACTTAACTCACTTCATTCATCTCATTCTATAAATCTGTTAAAATTGACTACACTTCACTCTAAGCCTGCAGCCATACTATAGATGCACCAGTTTTTTGTTTGTTTTTTAAGGACAAAACCAGTTTTATTTTCCTTCTGATCAAGTGTTTTTTTAAGCAAAATACCATATTAGTTTCATGTAATTGCTAGTTGCACAGTTGTATTGTGTGACGCATTTCTAGAAAAAAAGGTAAATTACAAAATCAGCCACAGTGAAAATAATACAGGATCAATACCTTTCTTGCTTTTTGAGGTTGATATGGGTCAATACCACTAGTCTGCCATTACATCAGTTTATCCCTAAACCATACTGCACGCCATATACACACACACACACACACACAAACACACACATATAGAACATGGAATGTATGAGGAGTGGTGTGTATAGCCTCACTGTCTGTAATTGTTTTTCTTTTTTAGGCTGACGTTACATGTAAAACATTTTTCATGCAACTTGGTCCCGTGCATCTGAGTTTTTGGAGTTCCATCCAATGAAAATCAAGAACTGGGTTTTTTTTTTTGTCATCATTAGGAACGTACGGGTTTGGTGACATAGCAACAGTAAACGTTTAATTTACCACATGGAGCTGATTGCATGGAAGTTGCACTGTGTAACATCGGCCGTACACCGACTCTCTCTCTGTGAGGTCCTGTCTTCGTTTGGACCATCTGTCTCAGTATAAAACTGTGATGTTAAAACTGAGAGACAATAATAATAACTTACATACTTTATTATGGTTTATGATTTTGGCTTTTTTTTTTTTGAGAACCCAATCCAGTCTGTTTCATCTGCCTCATCAGTTGCACTGATGCTGCCAGAGGTAAACAGAAGGGGGCAGCATTGCTGAATAATCACACCGTGGTGGAATGCTTCTGTGTGTGTGTGTGTGTGTGTGTGTGTGTGTGTGTGTGTGTGTTTGTGTGTGTGTGTGAGCATGCACTTGTCTGTTGCACGAGAGCCTGTCTCCTCTCCTGCATGCATGACAGCACGCCTGTTTCTTTAAGCTTTTGAGTTTATTCGCATGTGTAAATATTTGTGTGTGTGTGTGTGTGTGTGTGTGTGTGTGTGTGTGCCCCCTCCTATCCAGAGTAGTAGTTGGTGGGTACAAAGGGCATCTTGCTGACGACGGCGGGCACTGCTTTCTTCCTGACCTCCACCTGTAGAGCGGTCCCGTTCTTGGCGAACGCTGCATCCACGTAACCCATGGCAACGTTCTTCTTCAGGCAGGGGGAGGGGCAGCCGCTCGTCACCTCACCTGCACACACACACACACACACACACACACACACGAACAGATGAAATGTAGTACTCTTAATGTAAACGGTGACTTTTTCCATATGCACAAGTGTCTGTTTTTTGTGATTTATCGCCAGTTATTTTGACACCAGTGATTCAACAAACATCAAGTTCATGAAAGCTTTTACAGTTTTCTCTTCTAAACATTTGGTGTCTGCTAGCTCTTTCATGGGAAAAAAATCTCTGATGTTTTATGAAGGCACCAATATGTTGTTGTTTTTTTTAGGTCAATACCAATATCCAATATCTTCCCACCCATAACAGCCAGTACAAATACACATTTTTGTGAGAGTCATGATACAAATGCAGGTGCAAAAGAGATTAAGGTTTTAAATAAAAGTTATAATCTGTTGCTAATGTGACTGTTGTATTACGTAACATACACAACAGAGCCAGTTTCACAATTAACCCAACACTAGCAATAAAAATAATACAAGGCAAACATATTTCTTTTTTAAAGTGGCAAAAAGCACTGCAGCAATGGGTGCTTATTTCCAAAGGTGTCACCAAAATAAAACCAAAAATGAGGATCTTGCAGATGTTGAGCGCATTTATGACATTTCTGCTACATCATACATTCAAAAACAGTGAAGCCTGAGCTTGAGATGAACTTTCAACTTTGCGTGTGTGTGCATGTTTCTTCATTTTCTCAGTGTTTCCTCTAGGGGGTCGTAGCAGTTTTTGTAGATTGGGGGTAATTTTTCTTTTCTTGCTTGGGTGCAACTTACAGCCGTAGTGCAGCTTGCAGAGGCTTTATCATGATTCTTAGATTATTCATTGTAAACTAAAAAACCTACAAATGAAGTGAAATGAGGATACAGTAAATCTGATGTTTGACGACACCCTGGTGGATCTCTCACCTATGACCTTGCCGTCGGAGCTGAGTATGGGTGTGTGCTGTCTGACGGGGGGTCCGGTGGAAACCAGGCCGACTCTCTTCCTGGCCGTCTTCGCTTTGATCTGCGGCACGATGATGGCAGCGCCGGGGAAGTCCTTGGTCTGACGCCGACGCTTCCCTGTGTGTGAGAATACGAGGCGACAAAATCAATAAATGCAGCATAGCGGGTTGTATGTGGGCCTAAAATGAACACAGACAGACATGTGGACACGTGCAAAACTCCTTTATACCAACTCATACAGTTATGTTGTGTTTGTAGCTGCATTCACGATTCAAATCAAAATTCTCTTCACTTTTAGTCTATATTGTATTTCAGTCTGTATTGTATTTATCCTCGATTTAACCAGGGTCATCACACTGAGGATAAATCTCTTTTTCACTGAGCCCTGCTAAAGAAGGGTAGCACACACATTCAAAATAATTCAAACAAATGAAGGACACTGCACATAAAAAAAAACATTCACAACATTAAAAATGATACAGATGTCTCGAGCCATGCCATTCAAAAGCCAGTTAATAACATCAAAATGCATACACACACCTCGGATCAGAGTGTATCCCAACAAAATGAGTTAATACTGTGTGTTAAATAGAAATTCTAGATAAAAGTGCAAGGCAAAAATTTGAGGCTTCAAAAAGCAATCAGCGACGGCCAATAATATCAGCCTGTGCCTCATTTCTCACACCTTCATCCCACTACCAAAAAAAAAAAAAAAAAATGATAAGAAATCTGCTCAAGGCTTAAAAATAGCCCCTGCTGCTAGGCAAAAGGTTTCCTGTGGGTGGTAAGTCTATCACATTCCAACCCAATTATTTTTTTTTTTTTCTGTTTTTCTCTTTTCTCTCAATGGTACAATCAATTATATATTACAATCATATTAAAAAACCCCGTGGGCAAGGTACATAACAGTTAAAGCAACACTGCCATCAGTAATTTTTTTTATGTAATTTAAATTAAACATACATGCAAGCAAATACACCAATATATGTTGGTACCGTCAGTCATTAAGTCTAATTTTTCAGCACACCTTATAAGCAATTTAATTTGATTTTTTAATTTTTTTTAAAATTCATTATTATTTTTTACATTTTTTTTTAGGATAATAACTCTTTAAACTGCATTGATATAGATGGAGCTACACTCTTTTCAATAAAGTGCTATTCATTTATTATTACACTTTTATTATTATACACTTTTACTGTCACTATTGACAGGTATCTGGCTTTTACCTTGCCTTTAATATTATAGAAAGAACTGACAGTTAAGAAAATAAACTGTCCAGTTACATATATATATATATATATATATATATATATATATATATATATATATATAATTTTTTTTTTTTTTTTGCTATCCTTTTCCACTGTATCCTTGACAAAAAGATTCATAGCCTGGACAAATCATTGAAAAACAAGGCCGCTATGTCCCCACATTTGGTGAAAGCTGCCCTGGGTGTAACTTTAACTGTTGGGCTTTTCTGTTTGTTTGTTCTTTCAAAGTGAAAATGCATCATTCCCCAGAGGTTCATCAAATTTGACCTGGCAGTGTCCGAGATACTGCACATGAAGCTTACTGCCCTCTTGCCCTGATGGTGGCGCTGTGGCAGACCAGTCAGGTTTATAATCAAAATGCTGGACCCGAGTGTGAGGGAAGGAGCTCCAGCTGAGGTGCAGCTCCTTCCCTCAAGTTTCATCCAAGCAGCAGAGGCGCAAAAATGACACGTGGGATGGACGAACAAAAGAGACACACAGAGAATCTACAGTCTCTTCCCTGTTCTTTTATGATGGGGGACAAAAACTGCTAAAGCCTCACCTATGGTCCAGACCAGCGTGGCCTCTACAGGCGTGGTCGTCTCATCAATGTCGTTGCCATAGAGACAAAGCCCCGCCTCCAGCCTCAGACTGTCCCTGGCACCCAGACCGGCCAGCTTCACCTCGCTGTTGGCCAGCATCTTCTCCGTCAGCTCCACCACCCTGGAGCGAGGGACCGAGATCTGGGAGAGAGAGACCCAATCACATCGTAAAGAGAAAAAAAATAGAGAAAGAAACTTGCAAGAAAAAATATCTCGATGCGCAGAATAATGTCACTGAATTTGAATTTGCTGTCTTTGCTGAAAAAGTCTCTCATGTCAGAAGTAATAAATTAATTTCCTGCAACAAGACTTCCTGCCCCATCTCACCCTCGTATCAGAGATCTTGAGGAAGTAATTCCACATCTCAAGTCCACCACCTGTTCTCTGGACATCCCTAACAAACTGTTCAAATCTGCCTCCCACTGCTTTACAAATGACACGGTAAATATTATTCATTTCTCTCTGCAGACTAGCCTTTTCCCTCCTTTTCTCAATTGTGCTGTAATTTCAACTTTGTTCAAGAAAAGTAACCTAAGAGTCAAGAGAATGGAAACAAATGAGCAGCAGCTTAGACCCATTTCCATCTCAGCTGTTTAACATAAGATACAATCTGTTCAATAAAGGCATAAAAAAAAGCTAAAATAGGTATATGCTAAACTTTTGAGTGCACGCATTTCATTTTCCTTCTATTGTATGTAATAATTTATGCATTTCCTTTTTTTGGCCAGTTGTTGGTATTTGGTTGGTAATTATGGAGAGATTTTTGTAAATCCACTGCTTTTTGTTATTATGTGAGGCATGTTGTGTGTTTTTGTTGCCATGGTTTGTAGCAGTAAAAGCAGAGAGAGCACAGCTTATCAACTATTGAACTCAAGATTTTTTTGACTGACAGTTTTATTGATCACTAAGATAGCAATGACTTGGAATGAAGTTGATTTGATGTTTTAAAAAAGTATTTTTGATGTAGTTGAGCTACATTTAGTCATTTTATTGTAGCTCAGCTTGCTGCATTTCTCTGGTGGGGAGCTTCAGTGGAGTGAAGCTTCATGTAATGTACAGTAACAGTAACAGTGTACAGCTCAGCTCACTACATTTTCCAAGTAGCTTGCCCAACACTGGGTATATATGTGACATGGTGGGACTTTAGGAAAGCTTGAAGCTTTTTATGAGGCAGTTTTAGGAGGAAGTTGGAACTTTAAAGGAATGTTGCAGCATGAATGGAGTTTTGTTTCACTTCCATATGTCTCTTATATCACTTTCTGGACCTTACACAATATTTTCTATTTTCCTTGTTATTTTGCAGAGTAAACACTGTGCAGTAAACCAGAGACCTGTAGCATAAAGCTGGATTTAGGCTTAGCGAGCTAACTTCAGGGTGTTCAAAAGTGTTCATGCCCTACGAAGCGTAAAAACACATAAGAAAAAAATCTGTTTGTTTTTCTCTCACATTGTTTTCAAGTTTGAAGAAAAGAAGAAGGAATTCTTCTTGATTTTTTTTTTTGTTTTGTTTTTTTTTCACTCATGACACCATCCAACCCAAAATTGATCTTGTAGACTGATGTAGTGATTAAAAATATTTTTGAAAATAAATGAGGGGAATTTGATTCAGAGGGTTAAATAAAAGTCTGATAAAATACACACCAGCCTCTGGGCTCCTTTAGGTTTCCATTAGTTTGCTCATATTTAGTATTTAGGGTGTCTGCCCTGAAAAGTCCATGAGAGTTGATGCCAAATGTTTTACAGTCTTTAAGTGACAGTGAAATAATATTTAACCAGCAGAATAAACTGATGCTTTATAAAATGAAATATCAAAATCAGTTGAATCAAAGTGACGATTCTGATGAAACTCAAACTGAGGGCAGACCTCCAGCGAGGGTCGACCCTCACTGTTAGAGAGGGCCAGTTCCTCTGAAGGAGTGTATGGCTGAGTGGGAGACACATTTATTTATTGATAACACAAATGTTACTGTAGTCAGATCTACTCGTGCCGTCATGGTGGGGAAGTAATATTATAATCGCACTAATTTACGCACTTACACCGTCGGCGATTTTTTGCGAGCATTCCTTGAGGCTTCAACTGTGATGCTTTTTGCCTGGATGAGGGATTTATATTCCTCGTATTTATTTAAGATTATTGTCTGCTCGTCCGCCGTAAAGTATGCGGCTCGGGTGGATTTTTCCTTGTCTGCGATTGGTCGTATGCAGCAAACCCCGCCCTTTTTATGGGAGTGCACACAGATCTAGATTGGAGAACCCTGGGTTCAGTTAGCGAGTTGATAGCCGGCTTCGTGGTGCCGAAAATCCGGATTGGGGATGTCTGGTTAAGTGAAGCCAGATAACTAAGAGAAACCCCGGGCATGTTAATCCAGCTTTATGGCCCCAGATACAGGCCCCAGATCTACATTTTCCAGACTGTATCTGTTGGATCTGTTGTGTTGACTGAGTTGTCACTGACAGGAGGGTCATAATATAACTGGAGATAATATTAGCTTTTGGTTGAAGATGAAAATGAGATGTAGCAGTTCATTTTTTTGTCATAAACTTCACTTCATGTTGTAAATAAGAGCTAAACACACACTGCCTCTTTAAGAGCGCTCCTCTTCCTGGAGTGAATCAGCAGCTGAACCCCTCCCACTTCTGTCTGACCTCAAACTTTACGAGTTTTATTCTGCCCAGATATTTCCTGCTTCTCAGATCTGACAGTTTAAAGACGAGTGGAAACAACACAGTGTGAAGGACAAGAGCCCACAAGCCGGTTTACAGCAGATCAACGAGTGACTGTGAGGAAAAGCTGATGTTTGCTTTGGATCGGAGCACAACTCTTATCTGTTGATAGAAAGTGAAACTAGCAGACGTTTCACTGTGACTGAGAGGGGAAATGGCTCAGCGAGGAATTCAGCCGGACTCAGCAAAGTTTTGCTGTTCCATCTGTCTGGACCTGCTGAAGGATCCGGTGACTATTCCCTGTGGACACAGCTACTGCATGAGCTGTATTAAAGACTGCTGGGATGGAGAGGAGCACAAGGAAATCTACAGCTGCCCACAGTGCAGACAAACCTTCACACCGAGGCCTGTCCTGGTGAAAAGCACCATAATAGTAGAGTTACTGGAGGAAATGAAGAAGATGGGACTCCAAGCTGCTCCTCCTGATCTCTGCTACGCTGGACCTGGAGATGTGGCCTGTGATTTCTGCTCTGGGAGGAAACTGAAAGCCCTCAAGTCCTGTCTGGTGTGTCTGGCCTCTTACTGTGAGCAGCACCTCCAGCCTCACTACGATTCAGCTCCATTTAAGAAACACAAGCTGGTGGAAGCCACCATGAAGCTTCAGGAGAACATCTGCTCTCGTCACGATGAGGTGATGAAGATTTTCTGCCGCACTGATCAGCGGTGTATCTGTTATCTCTGCTCCATGGATGAACATAAAGGCCACGACACAGTCTCAGCTGCAGCAGAAAGGACCGAGAGGCAGGAAGAGCTCAGGCTGAGTCGGCAAAAAATCCAGCAGAGAATCCAGGACACAGAGAAAGACGTGAAGGTGCTTCAGCAGGAGGTGGAGGCCATCAGTCGCTCTGCTGATAAAGCAGTGGAGGACAGTGAGGAGATCTTCACTGAGCTGATCCGTCTGATTGAGAAAAGAAGGTCTGATGTGAAGCAGCAGATCAGATCCCAGCAGAAAGAGGAAGTGAGTCGGGCTGAAGAAGTTCAGGAGAAGCTGAAGCAGGAGATCGCTGAGCTGAGGAGGAAAGACGCTGAGCTGGAGCAGCTCTCACACACACAGGATCACATCCATTTTCTACAGAATTACCCCTCGCTCTCACGTCTCAGTGAATCTACACACTCACCCAGCATCAACATCCGTCCTCTGAGCTACTTTGAGGATGTGACTGCCGCTGTGTCAGAGCTGAGAGACAAACTACAGGAGCTTCTTAGTGAGGAATGGTCCAAGATCTCACTGACAGTGACTGGAGTGGATGTTCTACTGTCACAACCACAGCCCAAGACCAGAGCTGAGTTCTTACAATATTCATGTCACATCACACTGGATCCAAACACAGCACACACACTGCTGTCATTATCTGAGGAGAACAGAAAAGCAACACGAATGGCAAAAGAACAGTCATATCCCAGTCACCCAGACAGATTTACTGATTGGAGGCAGGTCCTGAGCAGAGAGAGTTTGACTGGACGTTGTTACTGGGAGGTGGAGTGGAAGAGGGGAGTTTATATAGTAGTCTCATATCAGGATATCAGCAGAACAGGGAGCGGGGCTGAATGTGGATTTGGATGCAATGACAAATCTTGGGCATTGATTTGTTACATCATGAACCGTTACTTCAGACACAACAATATCAAAACTGAAATCCCGCTCCCTGTGTCCTCCAGAGTGGGAGTGTACCTGGATCACAGAGTCGGTATTCTGTCCTTCTACAGCGTCTCTGAAACCATGACTCTCCTCCACAGAGTCCAGACCACGTTCACTCAGCCTCTCCATGCTGGATTTTGGCTTGCAAGTGAAGCCACTGCAGAGTTTTGTGAGCTCAAGTAGACAGGAGTGATTAAAGCAGTTCTGTCGTCTATTTCTATGACATCTGTGTTGGTAAGCGCTTGTTTCTGTTGTGTTTCTGCACTGCACTGGCCACAGATCACCTGTCACTCAAACCGTGTGGGCGGGACTATGACTCTCTTTCTAGGTCTCAGTTTAACAACATCAGTTGAAATACAAAAGATGTGTCTTTTTTTCTTTTTTACTCAAGAACTCCACATATATCAAATATTTTGTTGCATTTTTATTTTGCTGCTAAAAGCTCATTGCTGTGGTTTCTCAGTCCTGCACTTCCCAGACGTCACCTGTGGCACATTTTGTTCTTGGTCTGTTCAGCCGTGGTGGATATAGGTTGAACTCCATCAGTCGACAGTAGAGAGAAGCCAAATGAACTGCACTTCACCGGGAAATGTAAAGAAAATATCACTGATTAAACTGTTGAAGAGGCTCTTTATGATTCTTAACTTCACTCAATATTTACTGTAACATGTTTTTGCTCTTCCTGTTTTGCTGCTTAATGGAGTCAGAAGTGTGTTTGCACTCGTCCTTCTTTGTGGCTGAACAGCTGTTTGTTGATTTTGTTTCAAGTACTTAGTAACTATGATGTTTTTTAATGCACTGCAAATGAAATGATTCTTCTTCTTCTTGTCAGTGGGAAATGATGCTGATATAGAAACGTCTGTTATGAGATTTTAGTGATTAGGTGTGTCAACCAAGTGAATGTTTATGAAAATGAATAAAAAATATTTCCAAGAATCAACAGTGTTTCTTCTGTTTTCGTTCCAGAAAGTCTATCAACCAGCTGAAGAGAATCTGACAATAACAGGACAGCATGTGTTGACTGGTTTACCTGCTAAAACACAAAGAAGTGCTGTAATGCCCTCCATGAACAGTAGAAAAGACAAAGTGACAGGAGGGAGAAATACCTGCATTCAAAAGTCATTTATGACATTTTACTGTGTCTGGGATGAAATGAAACCAGCTTTGATCGACACTTTGAGCTCAGAACTGAACTGCGTTTTCTTCACCTGGGATTGTGGACGCCATTCCCATTTTTCTTCTGTTATGAAACCAGAATTTTGGGTGATTTATTGAAATTTAAGGGCCTGTTTGAAATCCAGTGTGTTGCTATGACAGGACACGATGTTGTGTTGGTGCTGAAACTGATGAATGGTTTCATTTCACATCTAAAATACATTTCAGGCCTTCAGATCACCCAAATTGCCATAAAACATACATACCCAGCCACGGACCTCACTGCGCGTTAATTCATGATATACATTGAAACAACAAGTCCAAAGCATTAATTTTTTAAGACACCTCAGTAGAGGTGATGGATTTGGGGCATGGGTGTCTGAGCCAAACGTCTTTTTATTTTTTATAGGTGTTGCAATATAGGGGCATAGATGAGGTGCACGGAATAGAGGCACTGTGAATGAGCCAAACACACAACACGGCACTTTTTGGCTTTTTGAATCCGACGCTCCTGACCTAGATCCATCAGGAATTAATAATTACAGATCAACTTTTCAACTTTTCAAATTTAAAAAAAAAAAGAAGTACACAAACCACTGGATCAATATCTTTCAAATCATGATGGATACGATACATACCGGTCTGGTTTCCGAGCCGGTCATAGTACAAAAACAGGTCTTTTAAGAGTAATTCATGAGCAGTGACTCACAGAGAATCTCCATTTAAGTGTTGCTTATTTTATAATATGATATAAAGAACTGCTCACCTCCACCCCGTCCTCCCCGGTGTATCCACAGCGCGTGACCCTGCAGCCAGGAACGCCAAACACTGTGGCCAAGGTGGAGGTCATGAAGGTTAGTTTGCCCAGGTCCTCCTTCAGCCCCGCCTGCAGCACCCGGGACATGGACGGGCCTGACAACACACACTCAGTTAGCTGACAGTCCTGGGCAGGAGGGCAGGGCACATACAAAGTCAGGTAATTTAAAAAGGAAGGAAAATCAGGGAGGAAGAGAGGAAGGGAGGGAATATTTTACCTTGCACAGCGATCAGCGCCTCATCCAGAAACTCCAGATCCACGTCCAAACCTGCTGCTTTAAACTCTGCTAGTCTGGCCTAAAGTAGTTAACACACACACACACACACACACACACAAACACACACACAAATTATCTAGCTGTCTGTATGTCCACTCTCTGTCTCTGTGTCCATCTGTCGGGGTGTCTACCTTCATATGAGCCGAGTCCTTGTCGGCACAGCCGGCGTTGGACACGATGTAGAGGTAGCCTTGGTCTGTCTTGGTCACGATGAGGTCATCCATGATCCCGCCCTTTTCATTGGTGAAGAGAGACAGTGTACCCTGAGAAGGAGGAGGAGGAGGGCAAAGAGAGAAAGTGAAAGAGAGAGTAAGCATATATGCACATCAGGTTGTGTAATTGTCATTCTAAGTGTTTTAATTCATGAGGTTTTTGGGGAATCTGTCCCATTCCCTGAGCGATGAGAACAAAATTATCCCTGAGTGTCCCTGGATAGGTAATTTTCTCCCGCGCTCCAATGCCAACAGTTTAGCCCACACTAAGTTGAGTGATAGTAAGCAAGTAGCATTATCTCATTAGTGAAAAAAATATTAAGTGTCTCTAAAGCTAAATGGGGTGTCATCTTAAATTATAAATGACTAAGTTTGAAAGGTTTTCGTAGAGAAAGTTCAGATTCAGATTCAGAAAACTTTATTTATCCCATACGGGCAATTCAGTTTACAGCTCCCAGTGCACACAAAAGCACAACAACACAACAATCATTCATTGGCCATACAACTCTAATGCTCAATTGTCAGTAAATCAGGTGAGTTAATGGATTCCCAGCAGCAATATCTTGTACATGGCTCATATGCAAAAATAAGTATTCAATCAAGGAAAATGAATAAATAGGATAAAAATAAATAAATAGGTAAAGCAACAAGCACAAACCTACTCATTAAAACTGGCATTCATCAGCCTGATAACTGAAGGGATAAAAGAGTTTGAGTAGCGATTTGTCTTCCTCAGGGGTTCATAGTAGCGCCGCCCTGAGGGCATTAGAGTAAAATGCCACGAGGGTTGATTCTCCCTGTTTCCAATGGGAAGTGAAGGTGGTGGGTGATGGGAGACAGCAGAAAAAAAAAATCACTACCCATTGAATGAATACATGGCCGATCACTTCAAATAGATCCAGAAATAATCCTCGCTATACCGGCAGTCATAAATTAATGATACTTCATTTTTTAAATTTATGAATCTACAGGCCGTATGCAGCTAATAAACACTGACAACAACTTTGATGATGATAGCTGCTGACAAACACTCAACATAATGTGTCAGTAAGGAGCGCTGGAACAAATGATCCACCGGGTACAATGACCAATGAGCCAGAAACTTGATATTCTGTTTCAATAAAAGACAAACAGCATGTGTCTCTGTTTATATGTCACACAGCACACAGTTATGTCATCTCACCTGGTTGTCCTGTAGCTCTCCAACATCTGCAACCACCAGAGACTCCATGAACTTCACCCGGTCTTTGCCATGGACTTTGGTCTGACAAGGAAAATACAACAAAACATTACAACTATATGCAGCAGTGTCACTATAATTTATGGATTCCTAAATGGCAGCTCACGACCCAAAATGGATGATGGGTCATTATTTACACTATGGAGATGAGTACACAGCTTCAACACTGAATTCAGCACATTTGCCACTCCTGTATTTGTATGTTCCAACTCCAATTTCAAGAATTTCCCAATTTGGGATCACTTAGGTACATGTATCCATAATTATCTGTATGTGAATGTGTTTATGTCCATTTGTTTTCATGCACGACTGCAGGTTTTTATTCCACTCAACTCTAATCTGAGCACTACTTTGTCTGCTTCATGCTAAACTTGTGCAACCCTTACCAAAAAGTAGTATACTCAAGTAACTTATAAGTATACTTTTTATGAACTAAGTATACTTTCTGTGAACTAATACTTAGGTAAGTATACTTTTCAGATTACTTTGAATGTACTATCAGGAATATACTTAACAAAAGTATACTTAGTTTATACTGATGAGTACACAGACAAAGTTTAAGTATAATCCAAGTATAACATACTTGATATACTTTAAGTATATTATCCAATAGTAGTTAAAACTTAGTCCAGTATATAAAAATGTTGTACCTGCTTGCAACATGGAGTGTTATTTTACTGTATTAGCTGGCTTGTTGTATAGCTATTTTACACATTGGCTGCTTTGCCATAACACATACACTGTGAGTGAACCTGTAGTGTACTGCTTATACTTGACTACATTTACACTTAAATACTACTATATTTATGTATATACTGTTTATAGGTTCAAGGTTGCCAGTTGCTACAAATATGGTTGTAGTATGCATCAAGTATAAGTAAAGTATATTCAAGTACATTGAAGGTAAAAGAGTAGTACACTTTTAAGTTTATAAAAGTGCAAAGTAAGTAAAGCAATAGTGTACTTGAAGTACACTAATGAGTATACGAATGGTTTACTTTAACTAAAGAATAGTACAACTCAAGTACAGGAAATAGTATAATTTAAGTATACTTATATATAAGTAAAGTAACTTTGAAGTTTACCCAAGTATACTCAAAAATGGGCCAAATCAGGGTACTTTTAGTATAAGTATACTTTGTAAGTATACTAACTAGTACATATGTAAGTACATAGTACTAGTACATAAATACAAGTATACTTGGTAAGGAAAGTATACTTGATAAAGTATACTCAAACTCCACTTAAGTATACTTGGAAAGGTAAACTAGAAGTTTACTTCTTTTTGGTAAGGGAAGTCTGTTGCTTTGTGCACATAAATACAATCAAATAAAAAAAAAAAACATATATAAAGTATGTCTGCTCATTTGTGTGTCTGCGTGCTCCCGTTTCTCTCACCTGTAGCATGTGGCTGACGTCGAAGATGGAGCAGTGCTCCCTGGTGTGCATGTGTGAGACGATGTGACTGTCTTTGTACTGGACCGGCATACTCCAGCCTGCAAACTCCACCATCTTCCCCCCCTGCTCCCTGTGGAAGTCAAACAGCGGCGTCTTCTTCAAGGCAGCCTGAGGACAATAAAACTACACTCAGTACACAGATTAAGTGCAAGAACCACACCTGAAATAAGTTTATTTTGTCATGCTGGAGGTTATAGCGGTATAATCGATGCAGGTGTTTCTCAAGACTACATTTCCCATCAACCCTTTTGCAACATGTGGGAAATAAGAGGTAGCTACTCTCACTCACTGGTGTCACCGAGGAGGATAAACATGTTGGAAGTGATTTTTTTCATCGACCTGTCATTTAATTTCCCATTTTCCAAATCCAACACACAATGTAAATGCAGGTAGGTCTTGTTTGCTTACAGTAACTATCCTAATGCATCAAAAAGAGCGCAGCAGTAATGACTTTTTGATGCTTAATTGCTCGACATGGTTTTTGTTATTCAATCAATCCATACATGCAAAATCCACAGGAAAACCAAAGCCAAAACCAAACCAATCTTCATAATTTTTTTAAAAAACGATTATAGTGGCATAGCAGTAATTAAATATTGGGAAACAAACATAATGTCCCACATTTTGTGAATCAGTAAGCCCTGATTGATGCAACTGTTAGTGTCATTTATATGCAGCAATGTACAATGTCCATAAAAAAATGCTCCAATAATGCCTTCAGTCACACACTGAGGGCATTATTGATGATTTATAAATAGCATTTTTTGTTTTTTTTTTTCTTTGACATAATAACATCACTCAGACAAAGGCGGAAGCATTAAGGTGACTTATATCACACTCTATCTGCTGCACTCCTGGACTCTGCTCTTTCCCCTCTAACTTTTGACCTTTGAACCAGCCGATGCAGGGGGCTTATCACTGTAGCAGCAGTGCATTATGGGACAGTGTGTGTGTCGGTGCTTTCTAAAAGGCCTATCTGTTTTTTTACTATCTGTTCTGCTCATTACGTGGATGCATGTGTATGTGAACGCGTGCACACACACACACACACAGAAGCACTTAATCATCTACTGTATGGGGCAATCCACATAGTTAGGACTTCAATCTTTTTGCCCTTTTCTCTGTGCAACACGCAAAATTAAACCTCTCCTCGGAAATGACTGGCTATAATTGAGGCGTAAAATAAGAAAAGGTGTCCCTGCAGAGTTCAGCTTTATCTTCGCAGTTTGATTCAGTGCAGAAGTATAATGTGATTCATTTATGCTCCTCATTTTCTGACTGCACCATTTCAATCAGTTCACACATGCTCTTGGCAGAATAATGAGGAATAGTATGCAAGTACTAAATGAATGAATGAAGGAATGAATCTTGCCATGGGACAAGTCACACTACACACAGCCTCTAATGTGGTCTCATGAGGATATTTGGCCAGCTCTACGGCCTGAAATAGAAAGAGGGTGACTGTATGATGCAAAAAAAAAAAAAAAAAAAAGTGAGAAAGAAAGGAATTTGCCAATAGGTGTGCTACAAATTATAAACACTTCAAGGCAAAAAATTGGCTCAGTGAGGCAGCTACTCAGTTGCAAAATGTTTTGTGTGGCTTCCTGGTAGCGGCGGGCTCTACGGCCTGGCGGTAATGAGGAGTCAGTCACTCGTGGCTTTAATAAAATCAGTGAGGCAGGCGGAGAGATGGAGGACGGCGTTCTGCTGGGACAGATGTACATTAGATCTGCATGAGCTGACTGCTGTGACACAAATAACAAACCAGGATGATGAGCGTTGTAACACGCAGTAACACCGGAGAAAAAAACAGTGATTTGTGGCTTTGTGAGGGTTTCTGGAGGCCAAAATACCATGAAGAAAAACTTTAGATGGATATCACAGTTAAACGTCCAAACAGAATCCAGACAAATAAACAGCAATGTTGTAGGAGATGAAATAAATTTACTGTAAAAGCTGCTGTAAATTCACGCATGAGTGCCATAAACACAATATAAGTCACTCTGGGAATATTAAACAAATATTATGAGAATTTCATAGCTCTAATAAGCAAAACACACCATAAAGCAGCATCGTATCACAATAAGAATAATGTAGCGAGGGCATAGCAATAACAGATATCCTACCATTAAGTTAGTTGAGGTCTTAATGCTCACTATTTTATACCATAGACACACTATGAGTTAGTGTAGGGATATTATATCAATATTATTTAGATAAAAGAGATAATAAAGTACAAAGAAGATCTATAAACTCACTTTTGGGTGGCACAGACACACTCCTCTATGGGAATAATGCAAGAATACTGAAATAATTTTATATTAATACCATAATAAATGAAACACACCTTACAGGAGGATGTACTGACGAGGAGGCACAGGTTAAAGTAACTCTGGGAATATTATGTAATCAGGAGCACAATGTGCCAAGGATAGGGACTAAAATCATACGAGCATTTTCCCAAATAAATCCACAGCACCCTACAATGGTTCGTTGTGCAACACACGCATTATAATGGCAGCTGGTCCGCTACCTCTGCACTTGAAGCCCGTCTCTGCTGCTGCTGCTGCGGCTGCTTCCCCGCAGAACCGGATCCAGCGACCCGCAAACTGTCCCGGGCAACCCGGAGCCCGCAGCCCGCCCCGCCGCCTCGACCCAGCAACCGAGCCCACATCCTGCCGCCTGGTCCCCGCTGCAGTCACCGCACACACCCGGTACGACCCTCGGTGGGAAAACTTCACGGTGTGGTCAAACTCTTTGGACTCCGCACTCTGTCTCTGAGGAATTCCTGCTCCCAACGCAAAAAACATCAAAACGGCCGTGACCGGGGCAGCAAGGACTTCTGGGAAATGTAGTTTATCAAGGAAACGTGCCTCAGGAGGCGTTTTAAGACCCCATGCAAGGAACTCTTACTTTCTTGATTTGATTTAGCTCCTGTTGAAACCAGTCGGATATCAGTTTGGGAGAAAACACAATTTTATTTGAAGGGACAGGTGGAGGAGAGAGGATGTTTAAAGATTTGTGAAGGTTTTATTTGGTTGAAATTTGAATTTACACCCACTAGTGCAGGATGATGTTACTGTTTAAGATGCTCTGTTTTTACCAGAGGAAGAAATGTGAGGTGATTTCATGGGGATTTTAAAGTGGCAGTGACATGACAAAATAATTTCATCCTTTTGCCATATCGTGATGGAAGTCTACACCAATTGGACAACAGTTGTGTGACCATTTTTATATTTTAGCCTATATAAAAATCCCATTCCTTTGTCAAAGCAGCCTACTTTTAGCACTGAGGCCAGTTCATGAAGGCCGGGAACGGAGCAGCAGAATAAAACATATAAAATGAATTTCTGATGTTTGATCACTCATTACGGAAAATCAGCTCATTCCGCAAAAAGAAGAGGCTGCATGAAGCTCTAGGCTTTTAAACGTTTTCATGTTCTGGACTTTTGCTCAGCCACCGACCCTGTTTCAAGGGAATTCAAATCGAGGACCACCCTGAGATATGAAAAGACATTTTGGATTAATTTTAAGTGTTTGGATGTCATACCTGAGCACTGACAAACAGATTCAAAGTGCTGAAATTAAAATTTAATGTTAAAAATATCATTATTATTCATTTTCTGTATTGCAATTCCAATTAATCAAATTACAGGGAAATTAAACTATTCCTCATTTTGCAGAGGACGCCCCCTAGAAGCCCCTCATGGACCCGTAGGTGTCCCCAGACCCTATTTTGAGAACCCCTGACTACACAAACACAAACTCAATATCATTATCACAAATAAACCAGAACTATGACTTTGAGTGTTGTCGCAACATCAGGTAATGTGATTGGCAAATAACTTACTTATATTCATTACATTTTCCATTTATTTTAGCATTTTAACAACTTTAAGCATTTTTTTCTGCCATTTTAAAATACATAATGCACATTGCACACTCTTTATTGTTGCTGCTGTGTTGCACAAGCTGCCAGCACTGAAATTTGTTGCACATTTTTCCTTCCTGCACTTTTGTCCGTAACATGTTTGTGCACTAGAATTGTCAGTTACACATATGTATGTCTCCCCGCTATTCCCATTTAAATTTTATTTTTCTTGCTAAGTTCTGCTGCAACAGTCAGTTTCTCTACCAGAATCATTCAAGTGTCACCCAATGTAATGTCTGCCATTCAGGGAAAAAGTGGCCTCTCGATTCCTGAAAAGGTTCAAGGTGTCTTTACTTGCACTTTTGAGGTTTCACACCCAGGTGCATTTCTAGTGAGTCTCTCCCTCCCTCTCTCTCTCTCTCTCCCTCTCTCTCTCTCTCTCTCTTTCTCTCTCTCTCTCTCTCTCTCTCTCTCTCTCTCTCGTGTCCCCCCCTCATGATGCCCTCCACCCAGATTACTGAGTCATCCTTTGGCCTAAGAAACTAATAATACCACCATGTCTCTGCTGCTATTTTAGGCCGTGAGGGTCTGCAGTGTGTGTGTGTGTGTGTGTGTGTGTGTGTGTGTGTGTGTGTGGCAGTGCAACAGTGCTGAGGGAACACTTTGAGACGGGGAGGGGGTGGCACTAGGGCGTCTACAGTTGCTGACACAAACACACACACACACACGGAGGCAAAACTAAACTTTGAGGAACCAGCTGGACACAGCCCATTGGTTTTACCACTTCAAGGATTATTCTGGAATATATCTGCTTGGATTATTCATCAACTTTGAGGGGGATTATCGTCGCCGCAACATGTGACTTTAACTTTACAGATTAAGTTTTTGCTGTCTTGGAGTGTGTGTGTGGGGGGGTGACATATGTTTTGGCAAGCGGGTGTGTGTGTGTGAGGATTTGGAAAGGAGACACACACTCACACACATTTTAAACCCAGAACGAAGAGCTTTTTCCTTTCTATCTTTTTTTTTTTAATTGTGACTGAAGGTGAGTGGGGCGAAAAGTTGAAATAAGATTTTTTTTTTTCCTTCCTTGTGTTTTTGTTTTATTGGGTAAAGTCGATGTGGTGTGTCGGCTGTGACTCGGTCAGGTGGTAATTCAGCGAGCTCCTTATTCATCCATTCATTCAGTCGGAGGAGTCTGAACTGTCCTTTGGCCCCGGACTCAAATTCCAGCAGCATTGTACCATTATGGCTTTGACGACTGGCTCTATTAATAGCTCTGATAATTTGGCTGTTTATAACCGAGCTGTTTGTTTTGTCTTCCACTAGACACACTCTGAACCCAGCTCCTCGCTCTCTCTCTCTCTCTCTCACACACACACACACACACACACACACTCAGTCGCCGACCTAATACACTTTTATTTTAAAAAGCACACAAGGACTTTCCCTCTTAGTTCATTATTTCCCTCTTTCTGTATCTCCTCCTCTGTTTCACCCTTTTACCCTTTTAACACACCTCCTCTCCTTCCTTTCCACTCACATATTTCCTTTACTTTTCTGTTTTTCCTTTCCTTTCCTTTCCTTTCCTTTCCTTTCCTTGAGTTTAGCTGTGCAACAGATCAAACATGAAACAGTTTCAAAACAGCAAGTGTAGGAAAGAGAGTTACAATGTGAATGGAGAGTAAAGCTAAAGGTGGGGAAATAAACAGAATTAAAAGAAATTACAACAACTGTTTTGATAGTAGCAGAACTCTCTTGTGATAAATGGGTGGAATGAAAAAGGTGTAAATTGTAAAAATTGTAAAAATATGAGTGCAGGGCAAACAACAAAGTGTTTGAATTCATGTTGATAGCTCTCGGTGGCCATACAGAAATACTGCAGTGTTTAGTTGTACAGATATGTTGAAGCTGCACCAGGCAGCAAAAATACTTTGAATTTCTAAATGACAAAATGGACCTTTGACAGTGCCTTCCCTTTTATTTGCCCAAATAAAATTCTGCCTCCCAAAAAGCCGTGAGCAGCTGCCTCCTTGCCTTTAAAGTTCAAAGTTTTCCAGCAATTGGCTCTTGCTCTGATTTGGAGAAATGACAAATTGCAAAGTTGGCCATATTTTTATTTTTTGTCTTTCTCCCTCTAATTCTTGTCTTTCTAGAAAAGATACAATATAGAGATATGAAGAAAGGGAATTTACAGCTTTAAAATCAAAGAAAAAAACTTTTTTCCCATCTTTTCTTCCTTTCCCACAGTCATTTGCCACATGAACTCATGCTTTACACTTTTGCCCCCGTCTCTGTTTAGTGTAATGCTTCTGTCCCACTGTAGGATTGCATGTGCACATGTGATGTCATGTAATATCCATCTGTGTTGTCTTGCTTCACCAATAATGGGAGGGAAAGAAGGGGGAAAATGTGTAAAGCTGCCTTGAGAGACTTTAGGAAAACTATTTACACTATCTCTGAGGTATATTGAGGGGAAGTAAGGAGGGAAACAGCGAGTGGACGAGCCGACGCTGTGCTGATCCTGGTTTCCCTGCAGGCGGAGCGATGTCGAGGCCTCCCTCCTCTCAGACCACCCCGCAGTTCCACAGGATCAGTGACCGAGATCTCACCGAGATCGAGCTTCACTCTGTGGACTCCATCAGCGACCTCCACCGCACACACCCCGAGCACAGCCACAAAGGTACACACACACACACACAAACATGGCACAAAAACAACATGCAGCCCATGAAGCTGAGCGCAGTGCGTGCTGCATCTTGGAGATTCAGCTTCTTCGAGGCAGAGCTGCTGTAGAGGCAGAGATAATCTCATTGGTTGGCTTAAACCTCAGTGGGCGGGGCATAAGCACTACAGTTTATCTGGTACAATGAAGCAAAGTGATAAAGACAATATTATGAAGCCTAGCACTAATTAAGGTTAAAAAAGGTATTATCTGGGTAATTTAGTCATCTCGCTGACCATCCAAGATAAAGAATATCATGGTTGTGAATATAAGATAAAAGAGGGTGTGGCCACTTCTATTTTTTAATTTAAGAAAAAGGTTTTTAGCTCCGACCATTGAGGTTTAACTCAACCAATGGGATTATTTATGCCACAACAGCAGCGCTATCTCTGGAGTCCATTAGTACTGTACTATGATGATGAAAATTGCCAACCAGAGTGGAAAATGAGAGTCTGTGCAAAGAACCTGGAAAGTTTCCTCAAGTTTTTTATTTATTTATTTATTTATTTATTGATAATTTGGTACATCCATGTTCTCTTCTTCTCTCGAGTCGCTCCGCCAGGTGCTACAAGGCGTATTTCAGTACAGGGAACAAACTGATGCTGCACAAACAGGAAAGTGGATCTGAAGCTAGCTGTTTCCTGTTATCTGAAGTTTCCACTAATTCAAACCCAGGAATTACTGTACATATATGCAAATAACAGCAAGGCCACTGCATTTGTGTCTAATTTCAGGAACAAAGCCGCCACGCCCTGCTCACAGCCCCTCCCCCAACGGGAACCTCTACCTCCGAGACATCGCCGCCGCCAGTCACAGAGGCCAGCCAGTCAGCAGGAAATGGCAGAGCCGCCTGCAGGACATGTTGACGCCCAGCTCGGCGCGCGCCTACGCCATGGGCTGCGCCATCATCACTCTGCTGCTGCTGACCGTCTTGCTCATCTTCTACTTCCTGGGTGAGACGCTTCACAGTTCACTAACTCTTGCTTTATTGTAATTTGCAATTTTCCTTTTCTTCTCAGCACACAGTTTGCAAGACGGAATCAGTTAATTCATTTTATAAAGTAAACTACAATATGCTGTTGCTGCATTTCTGTAAAGTGAGAGGCCGTGCAGACCAACACAGTGCTCCTCTGTGTCTGTTCCTCCCGCAGTCCAGCAGGGCGGCGCTCTCCAGATGCTGACGGAGGCGGTGAGGGAGAAACAGGCGGCCTCCACGGAGATTTCACTGCTGATCCAAGAACTGCAGGCGCTGAGACACAACCTGACAGCCATGAAGGGAGGGGCTTGACGGAGACACACACATGAACAAACACACATTCATGACACAGTATATATATATAAGAAACACTTTAATTCATCACTGGCACGCATTTAGAAACATGCTCAGTGCTCAATTTAGCCTGCATCTGGGTTATTGTTTTCACTTCAGTGCTTGCTGGTGATTCATTAAAGGTGTTTTACTGCAAATGAAAGATGGAGAACCTCAGGACTCTCGTGTGTGGAGGGCAAGTCGTTGAAAAAGAGAGGAAAATGAAGAATTTCCAAATGTGTTTCATGTAACGCCATGTAACTAAAGCACTCTGAAGAGCACCTGTGTGCCTTCTGACGCTGCACCACCTTTAAGTTGTGTTTTTTTTTAGCCTCCACGTATGTTTGGCCTCCTTTACACCGGGCATTAACGTCGTGCTCCTTGTGTTTAGATATGATTTAGCTGGACTAAATTTACACCTGACATTCAGTTGTGTCTCTCGAACACAGACTGCAATCTGACTTTGCTTTGCTCACTTCCTGCTACTATATTTACATCCTTTAACAATAAAAATCCTCACAAGTACCCAAGATCAATCATTTCGACAATTTGTTTTCCATTTACGTAGTTGCTATGGAAATTTGGGACACATTATATTTGCATTTACACTGTTAAAGCTTCTTTGACCACTTCCACATGTGTGGGTAATCAGATCATCGGTACAGCTACACTTGGATTTTATGTGTTATCTCATTATAATCTTTGTGGCCTCTCCTGTCTCGCTGTGCCACCTCCATACCTCCGCTCACTTTTCTCAGAGTGATGAAAAGGGAAAAAAAATGAAAAACTCAATGCACTTGGATCTCTGGTCACTCAGGGTGATGCCAAGTTTACAGCTTTACTTTGAGTTCACTCAAACAGTCACGGTACTCAGGTACTTAGTTAATGAACTGTATGCTTTTGCTTATTTTATTTATTCTTTTTTTTTTTTTTTCGAGTGTTATTATTTTTGTAAGTTTCTTATTAAAAGGCCAAATGAATCCCAAAATTTTCCTTCAGTTGAGAGCAAAATGCTGTTTCAGGGGCTTTATCCATGTTATTTTGCATGAAAATGATCAAATTTAAAGATTGTGAATACCGGAAAAAAAAAATATTAGCAGTATCACTTAACAGTGATGTTACTGGGAGATGGCAGATTTCTGAAAAATGTATTACTTTACTGCTGCAGCTTGCGACACTAACGAAAGGACATATGAATGAAGTCTTGTTCCTTGTTGTTTATGATGTAACTGTCACAAAAGGCACATAAAACTAAATTAATTGAAAAGTTGTATGTTCTTCTGTTTATCAATTTCCAGATTCAGCATCCACTCTGTAAAAGTGATACCATGACTGTATGTCACCCAAAATAAGTTTAAATAACACACTGTGTTTCGTAATGCTGTGTTGTGAGAGCAGCTGCGTCTGATCCATACTCTTGTGTGTGTGCGTTTGTGTGTGTTTGTGTGTGTACCCACCTACCTATCCAACAGTGGACCTCGGCATCATTACGCGCTCACCAATGGGGGACCACCAAGCCAACAGGGGTCAGTATCGGAGGCCCCTTGTTGGTCTTGCTAAAATCATGTCTAAACTGTTCATGTGCATGCAGTCTGAACAGCGACCCAGGAGCGACGTATGGATTGTAGTTTTATCCACGGACACCACAGATAATCCACGGTTTGGGCGGTTTGAGTCATAAAAATCAGCAGTGATGATCTGGTGCAAAAAGGTTTATTAAATACTTAAAAATGCATTGATTATTTAAATCTCCACACTGACAGACACGGTCAGGATCTCATGTTAATTAATGTTCTGTGTTCTCCTGCACATCCAAAAGCTCACACACACACCGTCCACGTTCATGCACATAAACTGTATGGAGTAAAGCAGCCTCTTGATAAATCCTGAGCTCAATCAACAATCAATAAAATCAATCAAAAATATATTTCAGAGGCTCAAAGTTTGATTCTGTACATACAGTTTTTAGTTTTTCGGCTTAAATGTCCCACCATATTTGCTGCAGTGACATTACTGTGCACATGGAAATGTTTACAATCACTGATAGCAGCCGCTTTAATCTTTTAAGTGAATTGTTAAAGAAAACATTCTAATTCACTCTAAAGTGAATTATGTTCTTTTTAGGACAGTGATGCTACTTTTTGGCGGGCATTGTAGGAAACAAAAACTCACTGCCAGTCAACTTCGTGTGTTGTGTTTACAATCCGCAAAGGACAAATCCTAATCATGCTGCCGTAAAGCCTTTTCATTTCTCCTTAAAAATAAATAAATTAAAATAAACCACACATTGTAGTTGCTCTAAACAGTTTTTCATTTTTTTCTTTGGCTGTCTAGAAATAAGTGCTTCAGGTTTTAGGGAAGAAAATCCACCGAGATTGCTGAGAGACAGACAGGATTAACATGCTTATTGGAACAAACAAACAAACAAACAAACAAGGAAAAAATAACAGCTCTGTCATTATTAATTCAGGCCCGACTTTGAATCCAAAGGTTCATTAGAAATGACACAAAGAAAATATTGAACCAATGCACTTTCTTAAGATCTATTTTAATAGCAGATTCATGAATCCAGCCCCTGATTGCTGTGGACCTTGGAAAGTTTTGTCTCCATTTATGTCGTTCTTCTCCTTCTTCTCCTTCTTCTTCTTCTTCTCCTTCTTCTTCTCTTGACATCTCTCCCCGGTCCAGCCCTGGTAGCAGCGACACAGGAAGTGTTTGTGGAAAGGCTGAAGTTCACTGGAAGGGTCGGGGAGAGAGTTGTCCTCGCTGGGGTCAGAGGTCAGATCTGACACCGAGGAGATCAGGTGACCGGAGCTGGGCTGTTGCCTGGCGCAGCGCCCGTTGCCGTAGCAATGGTGGAGGCTGCAGCGCTTGGTGTCAGACCTCAGCGAACGGATGTAGGGACCCAAAACAGAGCGGACGTAGTTTCTGAGCAGGATGCACTGACGCTGGAGGGGAGAGGAGCAGAAGGCTTTACACACACACACACACACACACACACACACACACACACACACACACTCACACTTATATCTATCTCTCTGTGTAGTTTGTCTGAAATTCTTACCTTGGATTTAGCGAATTTCAGCTCGCCCCAAATCACCACGCCTGCAGCCCCCAATGCTGCACTCTCCCCCAAAGTGTGTTCCAGGTCTGTCTGTACTCACACACACACACACACACACACACACACTCATGGATATCTTCTGCATCCATACTGCCACATATGTTTATGAGTCTGTGTGTAAAAAAGACAACTAAACTGTTTTCAAATTTGATTTTTGGTTGCTTGCTATCTCTAATTGAGAAGGTGGTCTGTGTGTGTGTCTGTGTGTGTGTGTTGCTATCATACCTTATTGAGGAAGTGCACAGTGTGTGTGAAAGCCAGCCTGGTGTATGGAAGGATGGGCGTGGCTTTGCTGCCATGGTGCCAAACGGATGCCACCCTCAGAGCCTCCAGAAGTCTGTATCTGGACAAGACGACACGGAAACGTTCAACTAATTAATTTCATTTTTGGCTCCGCAGCCAGCCGACCGCAGCATCCTGAGAGCCAACCGGTGGCTTCATACATTATAAAGAGCGCTGTGAAACATGTGAGATACAAGTTTTGCAATCATTGGAGGGAACAAGATGCACAGAGGATTTAAAACTGTTGATTTAAAAAAAAAAAAAAAAACAAGAGAGGCTTCAAAAGTACTGCCTCACAGATAAACATAATGGAATTAGTTTCTTTCTGTCATAATTAATGAAAAAAGGCACAGCATTAAAGCACAATCACTGACTGCAATGGAGAAGGGGAAGCACGCAAATAGAAAATGTCTCTATAATTTACACAGACATGATGAAGAACTGCACATAATAACATAAGAACCGAATAAGAATATAGCCTAAACATGACTAAAATCACAAAGTGCATTACACACACCACAAAGAATTTAAAAATGCAATTAAGCTTTCAAAATTCAGTTTTCTCCACAGATGCATGCTTTGTTACTGGACAAAACAACATCTCATTTTTTTTCAGTGAGGTAAAATTAAGCTGTTTTCCACGGCTGTGTGTCTGCAGCAGCTCCCAGTTTGAGTGAACGCTGCACGGCTGCTCGTACCTGACCATCAGAGCCGCGTCCCGGGACCCCGCCAGGCTCTGCGGCAGGTAGACGCTGGGATAGAGGGCGGAGGACTGGAGCCAGAGCCAGGACAACTGGTCATTCTGCCGTTTGGTCCCGGGGTGGCAGCGCCCCGTGTAGCCGCCATCTGATCACACACAACAAAGGTTTTTACTGTCCAAAATGGGTGGTAAAGAGAGCGATATGGACTGGCTCTTTATTAAAATGTCTAGATTTATGGGGGCAAATCAAGGGATGTTTATGATTTACTGACAAATATAAAACACAACAGACATATCTGACAGAATCTGACAAAAATTATACGCGGCCCTAAATGCTCGGGAAAGCCTTTCCTAAGCTTTTCAACACTAAGAATTAAGAATGCAGAGATTCCATCCAGCATCACTGACCTGACACTTAAACATCATTCATCATTTTAATAATTAGAAATACACTCCCGATCAAAATCTTAAGACCAGTTGAGAAATTGCAAGAATTTACATTTTGCACTGTTGGATCGTAAAAAGGTTCTAAGTAGAGCTTCAAAATGCAAAAAGAAGAAATGGGAGTGAGACAAAAAAAAAAAAAAAATGAGTAAGCAACCATGAAACTGAAATAGGCTGTTCATCAGCTGATCAAAAGTTTAAGACCACAGCCCATTAAAGCCCAAATCTTTGCAAAAATGTGGATTCAGTGTCATTTTCTGTCAGGTATCCACACTGTCATGACCTCCTGATGGCAAAGGCAAAAAAGCTTTCTCTCTTTGAACGCGGTCATATAGTTTGCTTGCATTTCTTTAAAATATTTTTTGCTAATTTTCTTTTTTTTTTTTTTTTGCTGATTCCCCTTCCCCCATTCTTCTGATGAGCTTCTTGTAATTTTTAAAAAAAATTTTTTTTTTTACTTTGCTAATCGCCTTTTTTCCCCCATGTATTTGAACAAAATCAAGTTCATTTGTCTGACGTCGCCCCAGCGTCACCGATCTGCTGTGCAACCTGTGGATCTGTCTCCCACTTTTGTTGTCGCCAGCTACCAACAAAAAGGAGAACTTTACCTTTCTCATAACGCGAGCAAAGTGATAAACAGAAAGGACAGAATTCTTGCAGACTTGAGACAAAAACTACAAATCACAAGACGTCTCCTGGAAACACCGGTGACGTCTGGAGAAGAGGGGGTCATTTGGGGACTAGATGACTTTATTATTTGACATTTAAGCTGTGGCCTATTTCCGTATAAAATGTATTATCATCCACAGAAAACAACCCATGCGCTGCAAAAACGCAAAATCTTACCAAGATTATTTGTCTTATTTCAAGTCAAAAATGTCTCATTTCTAGTCAAAATATCTCATTACACTTAAAATAAGACATGATCACCTCAAATAAATTGTTTTTAGACAATTGTCTCTTGTTTCAAGTGAAAATTTGCTTGAAACAAGTGAAAATTTGCTTGTTTCATTGGCAAAATTTGCCAGTGGAAAAAATGAAAATTCACTTGAAATAAGTGAAAATTAGCTAGAAACAAGAAACAAATTTTGCCAATGAAACAAGCAAATTTTCACTTGTTTCAAGCAAATTTTCACTTGAAACAAGAGACAATTGTCTAAAAACAAGTTACTTCTGAGGTGATCATGTCTTATTTTAAGTGTAATGAGATATTTTGACTAGAAATAAGACATTTTTGACTTGAAATAAGACAAACAATCTTGGTAAGATTTTGACTTTTTGCAGTGTGTTACATCTAGAATCCTGATTTACTTGTAGCATACCTGTGTCTTTCGAATGCTTATTGAAGCAGGCGGGGAACCCATAAAACCCCCAGAGTCCCTTGGGGCGCAGTCGGATCCCCAGCCGCAGCGTTTGCTCCATGAACTTCCGGGCTGCTTCTTCAAACTCCTGCCTTGCCATGGATGTCACCTCCCTCTCCGATAAATCCGGTCTCTCCTGCCTCACCAGCTGCTTGGACAGTCTCCGGTACTCCATCTTGGTCCCAAAGAGCCTCGTCCACAGCGGCCTCCACTCCTCCCAGTCGACCACGGCTAAACCGGTGAAGTTGGGCCGCAGCAGCCAGGAGATCTGCATCTCAGCGATGGAGAGGTGGGAGGCCAGGTCGCCACGCTGCGGGAGCCCACCGTTGACCTTCGTGCTTTCGCCGCCCTCCCTGTTTCGGGACAGGTAAGGATACCTCCCCAGGCGGTTCCGGTAGAAGATGCTCATTTTCTGGAAGATTTAAAAAATTTGTCACGGGAAATTAAGACGTTCATTGGGAAAATATCTTTGTAGGAGTTCACAAAGGGTGTCTTTCATGATGGCCGTCACGTCAGATCAGGCATTAATTCTTGCCATGTCTTGGCTAAGAAAGCAAGGCCACACTTTTTGGTTTGACCCCGACCTAACGACATATGCAGTCTTTCACACTCTGCCGTGAAATGCACCGTGATTGTGGAGGAGGGAGTCAAGACCAAGTCCAACAGGCACATTCAAAAAATGTGAGAAGGTATCACATCCCACATTTTCAAGTTAGGGAGGACAAAATGCTCACCTTTCACCTGTTTGTTTGGCTCACGTCACACTTTGATGCTTCGTTGGAGCATCAAACGCTCTGATGATGAAGGCTCTGTGTTCTTTTCACATATTTTGAATATGCCAGACTTTATGTCGGGGGATCACAGGCCATCCTGAAGGACACATTTCAATTCTTGGAACCGTATGCTATATGGTTGTTCATATTCAGGCATGACACTGGAAATTTGTCAGCCATGACTGGACTATGTCAAAATCAGGCTGGATTTGTGTAATCTCAGCATAAGACATCAGAGCAGAAGTCAGAGCATTTTCTTCAGAACGCTCAAGTTTTTAATTTTGTGCCAATATTCAGGAAATTTGAGTTTACTGAGTGTAACGGCATAAAAACTGATGCTAGCCTTCAAAAACCCATGTGTCGCACCCTGGTACTAAAAGCAGAAAGTACTAAGACAGACGGCAGTGTTTCCACTCCCGTCCTGAAGCATGCCCTGTGTTCCAGCTGCACTTTGGCACATCCTGATCCAGAAGAGGGTCTTTATGTTGCTCGGTTGAGCAGTGGAGACAAATCTGTCTGAGCAGGGCTGACAAGTGTAAAAATGGAACAAAAACATGCGGGACACAGGGTCACTTGCAGACCGGGTGGAGAAACACTGGGGGGATCGATAAAGCGTCACATCATATTAGTGCCGCCGCGCTCTGCCCGTCGACTTGAATCACCTGTCCCTGGAAGCGCTGCTGTCGGTTCTCCACGATGTCAAAGTCTGCCAGGTCCATGTGGACGTCGTACCGGCTCTGACAGCGAGATGTCGGCATGTTCCACACCGCGACGAAGGGCCGGCCCTGCAGAACCGGACCCGCGGCAGCCGGGGCGGGGAGGAGGGGAGGACCACGTGCCGAGGGCTGAGACGAGGCAGTGCATGACAGGGAGGAGATGAAGAGGAGGAGGAAGAGGAGGAGGATGGTGAGAGGGAGGTGAAACAGCACCATGGCTGTTCACCCAGTGATGTGTCCTCCCTGACAGGAAAGAGAAACAGTCACTTTTGTGGTTGCAGGTCGAACAAAGTGTATGACTACAGATAAAACCGAGAACAAACAAATCACACACTGCAAAAAGTCCAAATCTTACCAAGATTATTTGTCTTATTTCAAGTAAAAATGTCTTGTTTCTAGTCAAAATATCTCATTACACTTAAAATAAGACATGATCAGCTCAGAAATAACTTGTCTTTAGACAATTTTCACTTGTTTCAAGTGATAATCTACTTGAAACAAGAAACAAATTTTGCCAATGGAACAAGCAAATTTTTCCTTGTGACACAAGTGAACAAGTAAAAATTTGCTTGTTCCATTGGAAAAATTTGTTTCCTGTTTCAAGCTAATTTTCACTTGTTTCAAGTAAATTTTCACTTGAAACAAGTGAAAATCGTCTAAAAACAAGTTATTTCTGTGCTGATCATGTCTTATTTTAAGTGTAATGAGATATTTTGACTAGAAATAAGACATTTTTACTTGAAATAAGACAAATAATCTTGGTAAGATTTGGACTTTTTGCAGTGCAAGTCCTGAGGCCTCTGTGTATTTTCGCACATTTGCAGGTGCATATACACCGACTTATGTTCACTGTGTATGACTGTGTAAGAGCTTTCTTGACCTGAGATGGACATTTTAATATTCACAAACACAGACTCCTGCCAGAGGTCAACATTTCCAATGTCCAGTATGTTCCTCAACAGTGTGTAGTGAACACAAAATCTACAGGTAATATTTTTATGGTCATGTTTTTTCCCAAGATAAACCTGTGGAGATTTACTTTGACAAAATATTTAGATCCAAAAAAGAATAAAACATTCAAGCTTTATCATTTAATAAATACTTTTATTTTGACATGATTGAAACAAATGACATCATACTGCTTACTATGATCAGTTTCATCAAAATAACACATCTTTAAAACTTTAATAAGGCTACACAGTGCTTTGGCAGGTCAGGAAGGCACATTCAGACCCAGCGTTCATCAAGGCTCTGTTCATTTTAACAGCAGCAGCAGGAGGAGGTTGGAGTTTGAGTTTCTTGGAGGCAGAGCTGCTGGAGGAGCTTTCTTATTGGTTGGGTTAAATCCTCAGTGGGCGGAGCAAAATAGCTTTTCTTCTTCTTCTTCTTGCTGAGCGGACAAACACAGAAGCCCAGTGATGTAACAGAGGAAGCAGTGGACCAAATTTTGCTCTTTGCTACTGAAATTTTCCCGCTTGCCAACCCGTACTCTGAAAACCTGTGGTGATGTGGCTCCGCCCATATCGGTTTAAGTAACCCATTATGGTTTAACGAGGTTTATTGTTTTATTTCTACTTCTGACAAACTGTATCACAGACTGTAGACTGTATCACACAAAAAGCCTTCACGGTCAAACATGTCAGTCCAATCCTGTGACTTCCTGGTCAGAGACTCTGCTCTTTAACATTTAATGGTGTTAAAGAGCCGAGTCTCCACGGTTTATTTTCAGTATTAAACCATTAATTGTTACCAGCTGCTCAAACTAAAGAGACTCCCTTCATTATATTCCCTTCATTAACATCCTGTTTTCTTTGGGAGGTGACCGTACCTGACATCATTTGTGAAACAAAGCCTACTTTAAGCTGGTAGCTACTCCTCTGTGTGCATGTTGTGTGTGTGTGAGTGTATGTGTGTGTGTGTGAGTGTGTTTCTCTGTTATAGACCCATGCATGTCTGAGCAGTGTGACATTCTTCGGCTGCACTGTCTTCAGCAGTGAATCTGCTCCAAGATCCGAGCCTTTAGGATGTGTGTGTGTGTGTGTGTGTGTGTGTGTGTGTGTGTGTGTGTGTGTGTGTGAGTCTAAATCTGAAGAGCAAATGAATGCAGTTGAGGGATTTTTGCTCTTTTTGGTTTACCAAAGTAGCGGTTATGACACTGTTATGCCTCCATTATTGTTTGTTATGTGCAACGATCGTGTCAGGATGTGATTTTGGTGTGTCCATATGTAAACAACATGCGTGTGTTTGTGTGTGTGTGTGTGTGTGTGTGCGTGTCTCAGATGTCTTTATGCATCCAGAAGATGGGGACTCCTTTGGCATCTCGGTAGGGAGTTTCAGTCAAAGTCTGAACAGTCTGCTGTGTGGTGGTAGACTGAGGAGGAGGAGGAGGAGGCGGAGGGATGGAGGGAGGAGGAGGTGCAGAAGGAGGAAGAAGAGGAGGAGGAGGAGGTGCAGAAGGGGGAGGAGGAGGAGGAGGAGGAGGAGGAGGTCCTGTAACAGCAGCACCACCTGCGTCTCCATTCCTCTGTGGTATCCGAGTGTCCGTCCTCGTTTGTGTTCCCAAGTTCCTCTGTTCATCCGGCATCCTGGAAAACTTCAGCAGCATCTCCATGGGAACAAACGTCGTCATGGCGCCTGCGTTCTGCACCGGCGTCGACAGCGCGTAGCCGAGGTGGGCGTAGAAGTGCTGCTTGTCGTGGGTGGTCAGGCACAGGCGCTTGAACCCGCGGCTTCTGGCGTAGCGCTCCGTCTCCTCCATCAGCGTCCGACCGTAGCCTTTCCCTCGCTCCGCTTTTGACACGACGACCGACTCGACAAACAGGCTCCCGCCGCGACCTACGACCCGGGACAGCCGGGCGTGGCCCAGCAGCCGCTCCGTCCCTCTGGAGCCCTGCAGGAGAACCAGGTTGACGGGGAACTCGGAGCAGGACTTCTGCAGGGAGTGGACCCGGGCCGCCTGGCTCCTCTGCCACTCGGAGTTGACGAGGTCGGCGCAGGGAAGCAGCAGGTCGGGACGCCGGTGGATGGGAACCGCGTGGATCTTCTCCGGACGCGCCGTGTCGGGTGTTGCGTCTGCAGATGCTGCTTTTTGGACAGCACGGAGGTTGTCTGCAAATTCTGCGTCCCAGGTGGAGATCTCATAGTGTTTCTGAAAAGCTTCTCTCTGAGAGTCTGACGCCGGGATGGGGTGCAGGTGAACGTTCGGCCCGTCTTCAGTCTTCAGCGTGCAATGAGCCGACGCTGTTAGCTCAGACCTGCGGTGATCAAGAGTTTAACTCAAGTTACTTTTCATTCACCTCTCGATTTTTAGTGAATTTAAAATACATACAACCAAACTCTAAATGGCCAAAAATAAAATGTAACTCACCTCAAACACAACGTCAGGTGACTATTCCATGCAACATATGATCTTTCATGCATACAGGTTCTCAATTTTGTTGCTGATCACACCTCACTCTGTATTTTATCAGTTACAATTTGACTGATCAAAGATGCATGACAAGCGGTGCTTCATTATTTGCTGGGCCAAGTCTTGTGAACGGGTTCGCGATCATTTTTAACCCTCTGGTGCACAGCGGTCACTACAGTGGACAGCTGTTTCATGTCATTTTCTCCTAAATGCAATGGTCTCTCTATGGTGGAATTGCATATCAGCTGTTAGAGTCCTGCATCCTGAAAGAAGTATGGACACTCACAGAAATATTCATGCCCGAAGAAGAGTAAAAAAAAAAAAATCTGGACTCAAGGCTTTCATAATTCATGCATGAATTACGGGTTAAGGATTGCACGCTGACTGCTCTGCAGGTCATTTCTCAGAAACAACATATGTGCATTGGTAAACACTGGGTAAAACCCAAAATGAATGCAAGTTCCTTTTTTCCAGTAACCAAGGAAGAGTTTTTTTTTTTTTTTTTTTTTTTTACTGCGATTATGAATACCTGGGATGCTACCAACAATATTAAGGTGCATTCAATGTCCGTTGAGTCACTGTGGTGAATAATAGAAAATAAAAAGCCCTCTCAGGTACCAAACTTCTGCGAGGAAGCCTGATGATACAGACATTGATTTTTCACTGAGGTACAGCACGGTACCACATCAGCTTTAGGGAACGGTGCTCACTTTATTTTGCTCTCTTTCTGGTGAGGATCTACACCACGACTAGTAAAGCTTGTAAAACAACCTTACAAACTAATATCTGTGTCAGTTCTCACTTTAACAGCCACATTTTGAAGGTGTCGTCCGGTTGTGAGTCACTGCTGGCTGTTCTGTTTTGTGGTTCGCCCTCTGTGTCACAGCTGTATTAACCTGTGACATTTACCACGTACTCTATATTTGGCAACATTTGGCCGAGTGGAGATGTCAACGTGAGAAAACGACAGTCGGACTACTTTTAGAGACAGGTGAGAGAGGCGATCCAGAGGCGGCGTTCTTATAAACATAGCGATCGACGATCCCTGAGCTCAGAGCTGCTGTAAGACGAGAAACAGGCGGGAGGACAAAACGAGAGCTTTGATCTCTCTCTAATCTCTCTGTCGATCCCCGTGTCTCCACTGTAACCCTCACTGCCCATCTCTCTCTCTCTTTCTGCTGTGAAAGGCTGCAGACCTGGACTAATCTCATTTTTACATTAGATTGGGATACATTTTAAATTCCTGGAAAAAAAAAAAAACATGAGCTTTTGGAGGCAGTTTAAGAAATATCTATTTTATGTAACAAAGAGAGAAAAATCAAGAATTTGTAATCACTAGAGAATAATAATCCCCCTTTTTTGTGTGTGTGAGGGAGAGAAGTAGTGATGGCGGTTATGACTCTGCATTTCATTGTTAATCATTTAATTGGACCTTTTTTTTTCTTTTCTTTTTTTTTTTTGCATCTTACAGCAACATCTCAACCTTTTTTCCACTTAGTGAACAGAAGAGCAGTGTGATCTCCACTACAGCTGGATTTGGAGAAAAACAGTGGACAGTCACCGTCTGATGCAATAACTGTGAAACACGTCGGTGCTCGGCTGCTCTGGCTCAAGGACACTTGGACAGGGACTCGGGACACAGTGGAGGCTGCAGGGATCGAACGTGTGACCTTCAGATTAAAGGAAGGTCTCTCTAACCACCAGGCCTCCAGTTCACGCGTCCATTTTTGAAGATATTCCCTCAGATTTGTCGGTGCACACGATAAAATGTTGTGAATAAATGGATGCACACACACACTTGCATAAACAAATGAGCACTGTGTTTTCTAGTCAAATGGAAGCACCAAAGTTGTAAAAACATACTATATATGGTCACACACACATACACACACACACACAGTGCCATCAAAGAAAAGGCTCAGCAGAACCTGTTGTAACGCTTCATATCCGAAAGTGAAGTGACACAGGGTCCTCTCTGTTACCCTGCTGCCACTATATAAAGCAAGGCAGCACGTCCACTTGTCTACACCGCATAAGATGTGCTGCATCAGTGTGTGTGTGTGTGCATGTATGTGAGAGTGCATGCACTGGCAACTGTGTGGGCAGTCTCCCCATGTGGGTAGACGGCGCTGTTGGTTTAACCTCCAGATGAAAATCATACAAATCTACCTAAGAAAAACATTCTCACTCTCCTTTTTTTAACTGTGTGTACACATTTTATAACCAAATGCCTTTGTGTTAGTGTAGAGAAACACAGAGCTCTGAAACAGTCACACTGTCTCTTTATAGTTCAGTCTTTAACTAGCCTGTTCTCTTTTTCTATGCACTTCCACCGTCATGATGTCCTGTAGTGCATCACAGTTCACTCATCCTCCTCAGCCACAACGGGGAAGTCGGGCCTCATCTAACACAACTGACCAAACCACAGTTGAGAAAACTGCACTGAGCTCGATAAGGACTCACATCGCATAAAGTCCACCGAGTCAAATGGCTTCACTGCAGTTTCCTCGACCTGGACTGAGGGCGTGTTTTTGGCCAAATTATTCTCCCTCTTTTTGGGGACAAAGCATGTGCACACAGTGTGAACTCACTCTGCAGGTTCATGTTATCAACTCGTTTGGCAAAGAATAAACAATTATGACATTTTGCTGTATAGTTATGAGCCATTATGACCATACAGGCAGTTACTTCTTCTTATTTCTTCAGTTA
The DNA here is from genome assembly GCF_902150065.1 of Myripristis murdjan. Lineage (NCBI taxonomy): Eukaryota > Metazoa > Chordata > Actinopteri > Holocentriformes > Holocentridae > Myripristis > Myripristis murdjan. The sequence goes on along the minus strand of NC_043986.1, from coordinate 8,141,058 downwards.
TTTCTCTATGCAAGAGCCAAAACTCATCTAAAAGCAGACCGCACCTCGTCTCTGGAATAATCTTCTCCAACCAATTGCTTTTGCTGAATCCCTTGATGGTTTTAAGCTGCTTTCTAAAGACTCAGCCTTTCCATAGATCTCTACTGAACATCTTTGGACTGACTTAGTCTTCTCAATCTGTGCTTTTTTTTTTTTTAAACATATATTTTTTAAATGTATATTCATATTTATGTACTTCTTTTTCTTTGTATTTTTTTTTTACCTCCCATTGAAGCACTTTCTAACACTTACTAACTCACTAAAAGAGCAAAACTGAAAACTGTACGAACACGGTTGAGTTTCTTTGTTTCGTCGTGTTATTCAATGTTGAAACAAGCGACAATGCAAATCTAAGAAAGAAATGTGTGCCGTCCCGACGTTTCGGGAATAAATCCGCCATCAGTATGGAAAAAAAAAAAAAGGAATTGATACAAACTCACCGAGGAAGAAAGCCGAAGCCGAGAGTCGGTGTCACTAAAACTGTCAAATTGCTCTGAACTCGGTACTGAACACGCAACGCTTATTTCACATTCTCAGAAAACACACACAGAAAAAAAAAAGGATGTTAGAAAGATGCAACAGGAAACCTAAAGTTGACAGAGAGATATGACAGCAGCCGGGCTGGTTTAGCAGTGAATTCATGTTTCCCTTAAGCTGATGGCCACCAGCGTTAATACCACACCTCAGAATATCAGTTATTTATATTTCAAATTAACATAAAAAGGGGAAGTAACACCTCAGGCTGTTTTTTTTGTTTTTTCTCAGAGGAGTGGTCAGAGTATCAGCAGCCTCTGAGTACGTGTTGCTGTGCTGCAGCTGCAGGCCGGCTCAGAAAACAGAAGTCATCCAGTTCTCCAATATTATCTCAAAGCAGAGCAGAGCAAATCTGAAGTAACATTGTGAAACACACAAAGTGCTTCATCCTGATTTTACTGTCACACACTCTGTGGATTACAGGTGGCAGCACGACGCTCCGTTTGGCTTTTTGATTTCACGAGACAACAAAGCTGAACTGCTGTGAAACTGAAACTACTCAGACCGGCACGACATCCTCCGTTCACACAATCTCACACTGAGCAGATAAATATCAACAACATTCAGTTAAGGAAAATTGATTTACTGCAGCGATGTAGGGCTGAACAATTAATCAAATTATTATCAAAATCACAATATCCAAATCATATCCAAATGCAATTTTTTGATGAAGGTAAAATGCATAACAATATATACTGGCCTACAAATTGTATTTTCCATTAATGAATGTTCTAGGACGAGAGCCTTCATATCAACACATGCATAAATTTGAATGAATGCATGTCTTCAGTGCCCATCCATATCTCAAAAAATGTCGATTGAAAAAGCAAAAACACATTTGGTCCGACAAAAGTACCTTGAATTTAAATTAAAAGCTTTTTTATTTGGTATGTTGCTGTCATGTAAGCCTGAAGATTTAGTTGGTTTCTTGGCTCACAATTATTTTTTTTTTTATGTCATTTTCTTAAAGTGTTGGCACTACAGTTATGAGTGGTTTGCTCACTGATCATGTAACACCTGAATATTTGAAGCTGATCAGACTTTGGCTCTGCAGGTAGAACAAACCGACAAACTGTTTTTCCTCAACAGCCACAACAGCCGAGCGCCTCAGCGACACGCGGGGATTTTCTGCGAGCGGTGGATATGAGCTGCTGTGCCGAGGGAACAGTATGAGAATCTTTTGGAGAGAAGATGGAAAAACGTGTTATCTGCCGCCTCCTCTGTGTGCCCAGAGCGTGTGCTGAGCAGAACAGAGCTCGCTTGTCCCGCTCGTCTCTCTCCGGTGTTACAGCTCTGGTCACGCTCGGCAAAATGGCTGTGGGTGTCTGATCGAGTATGGAAATCAACCTGAAGGGAACCCAGTCTCTGCAGTGTGGTGCACTCACGCAGATGAAGGGTCATGTGTTAGGGATGGGGAAAAAATGTATAATAAAGATAGTAGAGATTTAGTAAAGACAGAAAGTAAAGCATGTTATTCTAGGTTGCTGGTAAGGGGACTAGATAACTCTCCAAAGTTTGGCTCAATTTTGGTGAGGGAAAACTGGCATTTTCTCGGTCCCTTGACCTCTGACCTCCAGACCTCTGAATGAAAATGGGTTCTCTAAGCAGCCATGGCTCTCCCCTTTTCAGACATGCCCAGAGAACCCCCGTTGTAAAATGGTGTGTGTGTGCAGACTGGGGCCTAAACAGTCTTGGAGCTGCATCAATTGGCTCTGACTGGGAAGCTGAGACTCTTGTGGATTCAATGAGCCACATTTGATTCATGTGTGATGATGTTGGCCCCCATAGCAGCCATTTCACTGGAGTCAGACCATTTTTTGAAACTTGGCATCACTGTATAAAATGACCTATAGTGACCTCTGGGATAATCACAGCTTCATGAAACTTAACATCCACAAACCAGAGGGTAATAGTACAAAAAAAATCGCAATGAAAGTGTAATATAGAATTGAAATACATATCAAATCGGCCCCCCAGTATCGTGATCCTATTGGGAGATAAGCATATCGTCCCAGTGGTGGGGGTCCAGGGACCTGCAGGGTCCTGAAGAGCCTCTAACTTCAGTATTAGTTCATTGACTTGACAGTAAAGACCAATGAGAGAGTGCAATAGAATGACCTGTGATGTCGGCTCTCTCTCTTTACTTTCTGTGTAGTAATGATGGAGAGAGAAGAGATAATGTGGAGCGGGGTGATTCAAAACCCTGGTGCAAAGCAGACGTGTTGCTCCACAGCCATTTTCTAAAAAAAATCAAATTTTAACACAAATCATTGACGTTTTTATTACAAGCAAAATCTGTCTTTAGATAATAAAACTTCAGTGCAGCTGCAGGTTCCCAGACGTTTATTGTTGCTCTGTTACCAAACTCGTGTAGTTTACTGGAAGCCCTTATATGGCCCAAAAGAAACCCAGAAATGGTGTTTCCTATGAACTTTTATGATTGAAATGTCATCTACAGGCTCAGCAGATGAGATATTAAGCTTGGCTGCTTAGAGATGCATGTCGGGGGAATGTGTGTAAGTATCATAACCAGCTTAATTAATCGCTAAAAACTGGAAATGGCTGTAGTTTTGCTTCTAGTTAACTTGGACAGGTAATCTAAGAGTTTAAATCCATGTTTGTGATGTCCAGAAATTCATCCAAGAAATTTCCAGCGGACTAACATCAGCTGCCAGTCACCAAATGATGATGCAAACCCAGTTCATGAGTTTCACTGGATGATTCTCCCACTATGATTGCTATGACTAGGGTTGCAATATTCTGGGATGTTCATGGCAATTGTATGGGAATTAACAGGAACTGATGGGAATAAACTCCTTAAATGAACTTAAATGCAGTTGCAGTATAATCTTGGTTAAAACAACCAGATTTAATACAAATTCAGTTGAATTTCTGCCCTGCACTGTGCAGTCCTCCATCACAGATCATTTCTAGAGTCGTGCACTCTGCAGCATCTGAGCCCATGGGCGTTTTCATGTTGATGAGGTCCAGGAAGACGCCACCGAGACCTGAACGGACTGAGGAAAAACGCAGAAAACTGCAGAAACCAGAGGCTTGAGGAACTTCAGAGAAAATGCTTTCATTTTACCCTTTGAATGGAACTTTTTTTTTTTTTTTTTGGTGGGGGTGGGGTGGGGGGGGGGGGTTGGATCATAGGGATTATGTTTATTTTATTCAACATTCATGTTTCTTTTTAAATGAAAGAATCAATTAAAGTCCTACTCACAAATAAATCAAAGTGAAAAATGACAGTGTTTTAAATTTATATTAATTTGCATTTAAGTCTGCTGATGACACAGAGAATGTTTACATTTATGCTTGTGTGTGATGCAGTTTGCATAAATTACACCTAATTTCCCGTAAATTCCCATGAATTTAGCACTTCTAAGTTTAAAATAAGTTAAAGTAAAGTAAAGGTAAAGTTTCTGGAAAGTTTCCAGAAATCTCCCGGAATCTTTCCCAGCCCTTGCGCACCCCTCGCTGCGTCCCGTCCGCTGCAGCTAGTCCGCACGGCTCCTCCAGGAAAGGTAACGTTACAAGCGGCGGAAGGAAACCGTGCGGAGGTCCCGGCCGCGGAGTGATACGTGGCGCGGTGACAGCCACAAGGCGGAGGTTAGCGCTTCCATATAAGGCAGGACTACAAAACTGCAGCCGGCGGCGGGCGGCTCCAGTCGGCTCTCCCGGTGAAGACGCTCGGCTGTCGGTCAGACCACCGGCAGCTACACGAACCGCACTAACTAACACCTGCCTGGTTGAAGCTACATGCTAACATTAGCTCGTTAGCGCGGTTTTAGCTTTAAACTCAACCGAGCGACCGGCTGTAAAGACTTGGCCACAGCAAATTTAACCGACTCTAACTGGGGGAACTTGAGCCGCATGTCGGCAGTTTCCGGTCACACTGTACCTACATTTCCAGGGTCGCTGCTCGTCCGCGGTGGTCCTCCTCCCAGGTTTCATCTGCCGACCTGAACAGCTGATCGGCAGCCGGATGAAGTTCCTCTAACATGAAATAATAACACCCAACCAGGGAGTCCCATGTGCTGAAACTCTGTGAGCTGAGCGGGGTCTGCCACCTAGCGTCAGGGAGGTGTTACTGCAGGTACACCGACCTGGACAGAGAGTCACACCTCGCTCAGGTGAGGCAGGCGTCAAGGCTGTTATAGTTAAACTTAAAAACTAAAACTAGGTGTGAAAAAATATTTTAGTTGGCTGAAATAAAGATGACATCTAAGTGAAACGATACTGTGTGCTTAGAAAATTAACTAAAATAAAAATATACAGAAAATATCTTTAGTTTTAGTCTTTGTTAGTTTGGTCAAATTTGTCAGCACAACATGATGTTTATGTAGACTGGGACATCGACATGACAGAGTCAGTGCCTTCACAAAATGTGTTTGTATTCTGAACTTGTCAAATCAGCCCCTGACAACCCCCCCAATGTTACAATAATAATAATAAAAACAAAAACTAATACTGGAACTAATAAAGACTAAACTAAAACCAAACATTTTCACACAATAAAAACTAAACTGAAACAAGCAAACCCACTCTGGAAACTAATTGAAACTTAACTGAAATGAAAACTAAAAACTAAAAAACTAAAAACAAACAAACAAAAAAAACTTAATAAAGAACAAAACTATAACAACTCTGGATGGCATGCCATAAGCTGACCGAAATATAGAAATTAGGAAACACCAATTTGATCTTCTCATTGACACACCCGTGTTCTTTGAATTTTGAAAATGTGAACAAGTTTGGTTTAATCAAATGGTTCATAAATGATTCTGTAAACCTGCAATACTTACGTCCCAATATTTAAGGACACAAGGTTTCTGCGGGACTTTTAAATGGGCAGCTTTCAGAGTCTGTAGTTTGCTGCAAAAACAAATTGGTAAAAAATGCTGATTGTCATGTCTAAACTGTAAATATAAATAAAAATGTGACGGGAAACCACTTGGATGCAAAAGTATATTTAATTTGTCATCTGTCTGTAGCCTGCACATCCTCCCAATTTTCTGCAGAATCTGAACAAAATCTTTCTGTTTGCTTTCGAGTGGTGTCCCATCTCCCACTTTGGGTCTCACATTTTGCGACATGCAGCTCATCAGATGGCAAAAAAAAAAAAATCAACCAGCCAGTCACAAAATAACAACTGAGTGTGAGCAGAAATGCAATACAGGCGAGGCTTTTAACAAAATGTTTGCTTTATTTTTTTCTTTTTTTTTCATTCAAGAATAATCAAGGAGAAATAAGCACTAATGTTTTCATTTTTATTTTTCTCTGTTTTACATTTTGTCTGAGATGGATGGTGCTTTTTATTTGAATTGGTCAAAGTAAAACAAACAAAATAATAAATGAATATATAATAATGATAATAATAACAATACATTAATAATTAATTAATACAATGAAGTGTGGTGTCAATGACAGAATAACAATGGCCCAGAAATGTCGGGGTTGTTATTGTATTTACTTCTTCTGTGGTACTGTAATAATCACCAGCACTAACTCAACTCAACTCAATCAACGACAGTAGAGGAAGAAGTGGAGCGCGCTCACAAAGGTCTGCACCCCAGCCCCCCAAAGAGGAAACACTTTTTTTATTTAAATAATATTTTATCAAAGCTTGTTTTTGTTTATCTTCATAAAATGTTTCTAAAACGTCTCTCTCTCTCTCTCTCTCTCTTCTTTGTCTCCTTTAAACTTTTGTCTTTTTTGCATTTTCAACTTTTCCTTTTCAGTGATTTTTAAAGTTTTTTTTTTCTTTTTCATTTGTCTGTTTTTCCCACCATGTGTCTGTTTTTGCAAATGCAGGTGCCTGTGTGATTTTTGAACATCTGTATGAGTGTGAGTGTGTGTGTGTGTGTGTGTGTGTGTATGTGTGTGTGTGAATGTTGTTGATGTGTCCTTGGCTGAGGCTTGTTGGAACAACGTTGAGTTGTTTTAAGTGCTTATGTGAACGCAAAGCCTGCACATGTGAAGCATGGTGATGTGTTTTTGGTGTGTATATGTATTCAGTGTGTGTGTGTGTGTGTGGGTGTGTGTGTATGTGAGTATAAGTGTGTGTGTGCGCATGTCCTTACACTGCTACACCTGTATTATGGTCACTGCAGCAAAGACATTCATACTGAGAGGTTGAAGCTGGCTCAAGCAACGAGGTGTGTGGCCTTTAGCTGTGTGTGTGTGTGTGTGTGTGTGTGTGTGTGTGTGTGTGTGTGTGCACCTACAAGGTGAGCTTATCAAGGAGTGTGTTGAGCTAGTATGTGCACAAGGGTGAGCAGACTAAGTTGAGTGGGCGTCTCTCAGTGCCTACATGGTGTCCATGTACGTGTGCATGTTTGTGTTTGTACACGTTTGTGTGTGTACATGTTTGTGTGTGTGTGTGTGTGTGTGTGTGTGTGTGTGTGTGTATGCAGATGTGTGTGTGTGTGTAGAAGGCACGGAGGGCGGTGTGGGAGGCTCAGTCTCTCAGATCCATGCTGGAGCCGAACAGGGCCACCAGCTGCTCCTCATAGTGGGCGATGTTCCTCTTCATGATCTCCTTACAGGAGCCGAGGAGGCGCTCGAACGCCTGCACGTCTATTACTGAGAGAGAGAGGGAGAGAGAGAGAGGGAGAGAGAGAGAGAGAGAGAGAGAGAGGGAGAGGGAGAGGGAAAGAGAGGTTACTCGGAGGTAGATGGATAGATTCCTCCTCTCAGTTTCCTCACAGGACTCTAGGGGGCGCTCAAAAGCCTGTTCAAACCATCTGTTGCAGCAGGGAGCGAGAAAAGAGTTGATCTGGAAAGGAAGATGAGGATGATGATGATGAGGCTCCACTGTGCTGAGCAAGACCTTAAGGCTGAAACCAGTTACCTTCACTGTCAATCTACTGATTATTGTTTTGATTAATCATCGAGTTTATAAAGTGTCAAAACTCACGTTCAAGTCAGAATTAAAGACTTGAGGTCAAATGGCAGCTGGACAGAGCCCAAAGCGAGACTGTCGATGTCCATCCTTGTGCACCTCACACACTGTCTGAGCCCCTTTTGAACACTTTCCCTTCCAAGTCCTGAACCCTGCAGACTTAGTTTGAAGGAAATTCCCACAATCCATCTCGTTGTGACATTTAAACCGGGATGACCGGGATGGGAAAATCCCGATGCAGCGTTAACAGGATTAACAAATCTGTGGTGTTTCAGTCCAAAAAGTGTTTCTGAGAACACAGCTGGTGTGGAATTCCTTCTTCACTAATTCTGATAACAGCAAATTTCCTGTTTCCTAGTAGAATAAAATCGACATTTATTCGGCTTTACAGAATATCTTCAAAAATATAATCAGAATTTCAATGCCTACAAAAAGTGTTGTTTGATCGCTTTGCATTTGAGACTAATCACAGAGTTGAAAGTTGACTTGCACTTAGAGGGAATACGTTTCAACAATACAAAAAAGAGCTAATAATTATATTAGGAAGCAGCAACAGCGGATGTGGTCGTCAAGGTAACGTGATTTTTACGCTCCTTCAAGCCTTTAAACTCTGGCGTTTACGCTGACGACGCAGGCGGTGTTAGTTACAGTCTGTGAGGGCTCGGGCCAGATCTCCTCAAACTGCTTCCTTAGTCTGACCAGCCTCCAAAAAAACAAAAACATTCATTTTATAATGTTAAGAACAGAGAAAAATAAGGCAAATCTTAGCATCTCAGTAAGGCTGGAATCAGCAAATGTTTGGGAATTTTACTTGATGAAACACTGTTTTTGTTCCATAGACGATGTAGAATTATGGGCGAGCCTTGTTGTTATTTTTATTTATTAAAATGTATTAACTGATGATTGTGGCTCCTCCTTTGGGGACAAGTGTTTGTATCTTTTGTTTTTGGGTTATGAAAATATGACTTGACATTTTGCTGATGCTGCCGGGACAGAAACAGGCCTGATCCTTTTTAAAAGTCAGACACCAAACAGGCGTTTCCAAAAAACGCTGTCGTTTGTGTGTTTGCCAACCTGAACTGAAGACGTAAAGCAAATCAATTAAAGAGGATCGAACAAGATCTTTTCAGTGTGGATTTGCCCTTTTGCTTCAACTTTTAGAATGCCAACATTGAACCGTACTTTACAAAACAACTTCATTCAACAGCAGCAACAGGTTTTTTCATTCTTTACATGGTAAAAACACTAAAATAACTGATTCTTTAAATTATAATCCATTTTCTAGCCACTGACCGACCCGTTAATTGACTAATCTTTACAAACCAGCACTGAAGACATGTCTCCTCTGTTCATGTATATTAAGAAGCGCACTAAGAAACACACAGTTAAGTAGTGACAGACTGGGTTACCACAACACAGGTACTGCACATCTACCCTGAAAAAATCCCTGCTGGTGCAATTAGGACAATGAGAAACGGCTTTGAACAGATTTCACTACAGAGACGACAGGGGAGAGAAAAACACGAGCAGCTGTTTAAAATCCTGCGTGCATTACCCAAGTGAAGAGCCGCTCACGTCGAGTGGAGCCAGAATTAGAGCAGCCACTAAAAAAGCCAAATAATTTCCTAACAGCCTCCAATCCGCCCCTAAATACAGGGTGAAGACAGCTGAGTTCAAATTGTGAATTAATCAAAAGTCAAACACCACTAAATACCACATCACCGCTTTTAACTGTTTAATTGCTGGCAACTTAATAACTGAGCACTTGAAATATCGCCAATTAACTGGCTGTAATCTGGACTAATTTTTAAATATAGATCTGGGGTTTCTGCAGCTTTTTCAAATCTGATAAATGTAGAGCCGTCTTTGGTTCATGCTAACACAGCACTACTTTTATCAAGTGGACAAATTATGGCTCTTTTCACTGTAGATTTGCCAGACAGCTGTAGATTTTAGTGTAAACAATATCGACTACTGAGGGTCGAACCAGAATCCTGCCTGAACGAAGTGAAGCTACAGCGGAGGACGGGCGACGAGATGAAAACCTGTAAAGGAAGTGTTACGTCGTGCAGGGATTTGATGCCGAAAAGAAGCAGGACAGATGTCACATTGCATTATAAATGAATGGGAGATGTGTATGAAATCTATCATGCTTATGAGTGACATAGTGGCCTGCGTGATGTGTCAGCAGTGTGGAGAAACCCGTGTTTCTGAAGTAACTGATCATTAGGGCTGGAACTAATTAATTATTTCACTGTTGTGTATCTAGACACCCTGAGGATAGCATTTTTGCTGAAACACACTGGTGTATTTTAACCACGTAGCCCTAAGAATAAAGTTTTTCTTTTTTTAACTTTTGGAATCTAGTTGAATGGATTTTTTTGTGCCATTATTACTTCTTTCTATGAACACAACTTTCCTCATCTCCCTTCCTCAGTGACTGTTGACATTGTTGATTATGCTGCCCATTATTTTTAGATTGACTGATTAATCAGTTCATTTAGAAAATGTTCAAACTAATGACAAATGCCCAAGTCAAGTTCCCACAGACCAAAGTGATGTCTTCAAAACTGCTTCCCTAGTCTGACCATCAACCGAAAATAAATAATTTTTTTTAATGATAATTAGAAACTGACACAATGTGTCATTTATTAAAACTTATCCCTCACAAGTTCAAAAATGCAGGTGATTATATCAAAACTTATAGCTTCAAAAACTTTTTTGATAAATTATAAAAGTAAGGGAACGCGTAAGCCCCTCCTGCCCAACAACACAACATTTCATAAACACAGTACCTCCAACAGTCAGTATCTTACAAGCAGCTTTAGTTGTGATGCTGCAAAATGTGCTAAGCGAGCGAGTGTGTCTGCGTATTAATTCTTACCCAAACACTTGACGTCGCCCGCTGCGTAGGCTGAGGCAGCTCGGGGCTTGTTGGTGACCAAGGCCAGCTCCCCAAAGTACTGACCCCTGCTACAGCGCGTTATCTCCACCTCCGCATTGTCTGCTTGGTCCGCCTTCGTCTGCAGGGGGAGAGAGAGAAGAGAGGAAGGAAGGTTAGAAACCACTGGGAGCCCTTTTTTCTTTTCTTTTCTTTTCTTTTTTTCTTTTTTAGCTCCCAGCACTGAGCAGCTGTGAATGAAATTGTGGTTCACGCTGTTGCTAAGCAAAAACAGGAAACAAGTTTGAAGTCTGCTGGTTCTTAGAGTGGGTTTTGAGCATTTAAATGTTTTGGACAGTCGGTGCCTGCTGTTCTGCAAACATTAAATTCAACCTTTCAGCTGGAGGCTAAGAGGAAAAGAAGCGGGCGCTGCAAGAGCAGGATGTTGGTGGACACAGGGGACCCAGTATGGTGAGTTTCCCAAGAACATGTTGGTGTACAAATTATTCTGACTGACAAAGAAACCAAAATGGTCACAGTGTAAAGCTGGATCTGGGAAAAACAACCAGTCCAAGGGGATTTTTATCATTAAAACAAAACTGCTGTTGCCTCACCTCATGCCAAGTGCATGAATCAGAAAAAGCTAGAGGAGAAGAATCAATTCAGCAGGTCTATCTTGCAAAATAAAGACAGAGCCTTCCATGGCTACCATCACCTTTGTGAATTTTCATTCTGTATCAGTCATTGCACGCAAAATGCTGCCCAGTTGGGACAGAGAGCTACAGGCATCACAGTAATTTGTGGGTTTGTTATAAGCCAAATTGTCAATATATGAACAATGTCAACTATAATAATGGTTCAGTGCAATGCTATGAAAATCAACAACACACTCATGAAGCTCCGGCGACGAAAAATGTGAACAACTGAGAAATAAAGTGTGGTAAGTTTGTAGTCCACCTCCCCATGATAGATTTTCATTTATTAGGGCTCCAAGCAGTGAAGCCGCTGGAACTCTATTGTTTTTGTTATAATTCTTTCTTTTTCATATTTTTCTTAGCTAAAAGTGTTTAAACGGCAAAAAATGTAAGACTGAGAAACATGAAAATTAGCAGGTGGGTTGCAAATTCCACCCACTTCTCAGGCACATAAAGTGACTCGATTATTACAGTGCTACTTGGAGGTCAATGCCTCAGAGCAGCACGATAATAATCAAGTTGACGTTTCAGAGTAAAAAGACTGTCATCATCTCTCAAGTCATCTGCATCTTTGCTCAAATGGTCTTCTGCTCTAAAAACGTCAAATTTTGTGACTTTCTCAAGTTTCTAAAAATCCTATTTTTGACATCTTGTCCAAAACTGTTTCTGTGACAAAATTTGCCTCACTGCAACGTATCACAACACAACATATTCACAAGTCCACCGCTCCATATTTTTCAAAATGTACAAATCAATTAACATCTATATCCTGACAAATCTTCACCAAATTTGACAGACATTCTTTAGATACCAGATATCACATGTTTCAAATTGATTTCAGATGTCAAACAATGAGTGCACACTGACATTTGGTGTCTTACTGTAATTAGCTTTGTCTGCACAACATATTTATATTTCACCAAATGTTTGATCAAACTTCACCAATAAAAACACCCGAAACCAGAAGAATGATGTGTGATTTTTTTCAAAATTTTTTCATCAACATTTTGACAGTAAACTTATTAAGTTTAAACAGTTAAAAATAAGAGTTTGGCACATGTGATATCATTGCCTCGAGGTGTAAGTGGGTGTGTGGAAAACCATTTCTCCCCAACAATGTGGCACTTTATGCATGTGGCATGAAGGTCATATTCAGTCAAAGACTATCTTTTGTGTCTAAACCCCTTGAGCTGCTGCTTACAGTTACATTTTAGTTATTAAAATCAATACTCAAAGTAACTAAAAAAAAAAAAAAAATCAAAATTGACCAAGGGGATGCTGCTGCATGTATTTTAATAACTGGAACAAAAAAAGGTCAATAAACTGAAACGCTACGATTAAATGCAGAGTTGTGAAAGAGGAAGAGGAGCCACTTACTTTACTCTTCATCATGATCTTGACTTCTCCAGATTCTACGATGTAGAAGCAGTCGGCCTTGTCTCCCTGTGGAGCCACAGGACAGACAACTCATATGTACAGTGCACCCACAACAACAAGAACTCCTGTATATGGGATAAATATGAGCCAGACACTCACTTTCTTTTTCCTTTCTCCTTGTAATTTAACAACTGAAATATCTCAGTTTTGTTCAATTAAAGCAAATTCACTCCCAGACTGTTGATCTTTTTCCAGCCTAGGACCTTAAAAGTTTCAAATTCATCTCTAAATGGGGAACTAGTTTGTGCAGCTGCCTAGTCCCATTACAGACAAAGTCAATTAATTACACAAAACAACACTGCTGCATTCATGTAACATGGATCTATTCGTAAGAATAGGAAGAGTTCATGCGTTTAACCCGCTGGGATGTCCACCTTAAAAACAATATTATGGCTTTAAATCGATCTCTGCTGTAATTACCACTAGGAGGTTGATTTTTCTCAGCTGCCAGGTTGAATTTCCTGTAAATTCAGCATGAACACAGAATAATTCAAAGCTATCTCCACCAGACCAGAGATGAAGACCTGGGGCATCACCTATTGTCTAAACATGACGTGCTATATGGCAGAGGCTTTTTATTGAGTGGGTAGGTTTTTAGTGTGGGCGGGCCCGGTGGGACTCAAGCTCAACCCTGGCGATGTCAGAGCCAAGCTTTAACTTTTGAAATATAGAAATTGGCATTGAATTTTATTTTATTTTTTATGCCTTACCTGCATGATGATGCGCTCACCATCTGAGAATTGCTTAAGTCCTAATACATCCACTATCTTCATCCTCTCTGATACCTGCAGAGAAAAATACAGAGAGAGAAGACAGGAGAAAAAGACAGAGAGATGGGAGAGTGAAGACGGCACAGGAGAAAGAGATGGATGATGGGAGAAAGAGGCAGGAAGAGAGAAGTGGGGTTATGAAAACAGCCCAACGCACAAGACCCCTTTTCCTCCCTCTATCTCCTCCTCCTCACCTCCAGTGATTTGAGTAGCGGCACAGACTCGATGAAGCACTCGTACATCTTCCTCTTCTTGGCGTTGTTCTTCACAATGAGTCTACGAAACGTGGCACGATCCTACAATACACACACACAAACACACACACACACACACGAAAAAAAAAGAGGATTCTTCATACACAGTGCGTATCAACAGACTGTAGAGAAAACCAGCTGCTCTTAAATAAAGAAGAGCCAGTAATGCTGGAATATATTTATATTTATATATATTTATATTTTATATTCAACATTAAGAGAAACTGACCAATCTGTCACAAATTCACAAAGCTAAATAAATAAATAAATAAATAAATAAAATAACAAAAAAAACAACCAACCAACGAAAACAAAACAAAACAAAATGAGTATGTATATGAGTATTTAGATGCTGGCACTTGTATGTATGCTTATTTAGTGATACATCATTTTTTCTTCTGCCCTTGTAAAGTGTGCTGAGACACCTGTGTCTATGCACTTTTAATAAACGAAAGCACTTATTCAATAAATAATGAGGATGCAGTAGATCACAGTTCGATTTTTCTTGCCACACTTGATGTCGTAATGCTCCTAACCACAGCTGCATACAGTATTAATCTGCTTCCCACAACTCCACATCTCAAAGTGTGGTTAAGCCCCATATAAAGTTTTACTGAGTTCTTTCCACCTCCTGCAACACAGTCAGTTTCATTCATGCTGTGTGAGCGGTGCCGCTGTCCCCCTGCATGGCCACAGGGTGGCGCTGCTGCAGCGTAAGTGATCAGAGGACGAGCTTCATTCACCGCTAAGGGACTCCATTCCTACCATAATTTCTCACCAAACAGCTGAATATACACAATTTGATTAAAGAGGGCATTAAATCCATTCACAATGCAAACTCTCACAGATGAACAAAGGGAAAGAGCATCTTTCTTTTTGTACTTTCTAAATGACGGCAACTAAAATGGTCAAAATTAAAACAGGCTGGACCATTCATGTTTTGGAAACACTGAATGATGAACTTCAGGTTGTGACTTTTTTCCCCACTAAAACAGTCCTCAGTGTCTAGAAAATAAACTCTGTACCTAGAACTATGGGAACACGCCAGAATATAGCAGAGAGATCAGCATATTTGACAACTTCCTCTGGCTTTGCTGCCACACAGCACTCCAAGAGTGGCTTCCCATTTTTGGAGATAGTTAAGTGTGTGTTTTTTTTTTGTTTGTGTGTGTGTGTGTGTGTGTGTTCTCACCAGTCCCCACAGCGCCCCATCCTGGGTGGCAATGATGGTGGCGGCGCGCGGCGTGTTGTACATGAGTGCCAGCTCCCCGAAGCTGCCCTTATTGTCATACTGACCCACACACACTCCTTTTACCACGATATCATACACACCCCTACACACATACATACACAGACACACAGAGGGGGACAGAGAGGAAGACAGAGAGAAGAAGAGAGAGAGAGAGAGAGAGAGAGAGAGAGAGAGAGAGAGAGAGAGAGAGAGACAGACAGACACACACACACAAAGGCAGAGGAAAAAAAGAGAGGACAATTATATCCAATACACACACACACAAAATTAACTAACTAAATAAATAAAGTGTAAATATAGATATAGATAAATAAGTGCATTCAACCAGAATGAATTTCCTTGATTTATTTTCCATCACCCCGGAGCAACAGTTAAGAGGTGATCAGTGTTGCACATTGGCCTATTGACTCATTTAAATAACCATCCAATTACAGTTTATCTGTAGCCTCCGGATAGGACCTTGTACCAGCTTGGCAGCCTGAGTGATTAAATGTGTGTGTGTGTGTGTGTGTGTGTGTGTGTGTGTGTGTGTGTGTGTGTATGTCTGTGATTGTGCCAGTATTTCTCAATTAGATATTTTTCCATACACATATATGTATATATCTTTATATAGATGCATGTGAGTGCATGTGTGAGTATAGGCTTGTTTATATGTGTGTGATTTTTTATTTATTTATTTATTTATTTTTTTAAGTGAGCACGTGCGAGTGTGTGTTGGTGATAGCTGAGCTGCACTCTATATCACTCCCTGCTTCTCTGTAAGGATTAAACCTGGGGAAGGTAATATGCAGCGCTGTTGCTCGTCAGGATTAACCAGTCATTTTATAAGATAGCCTGTCCTCCCATTGGCTGCGTGGCTGGGCTAAACCCTTGTCGCTGGTGGAGTATTAACTTAGTTTGACTGGATTACCGTGACGATGAGGATGATGATCACTTGTGCCGTCAGCTGACTGGGCATAGCCAAGCACAATGTAATCTATACAGTACCAAATATGAAGTAGACTGAGCGGGTGAGTCCGGGTGAAAGCTGCCATGTGTTTGACCTATTAAATCTTCTTCAGCTTAGGAGGACAGATGTTGAAGAAGGTGTGGAAAAAAGGTCAAAAAACAATTTCCGTGCCTTGATTTACACGATGATGTAGACTGACATGAACGAGGGGTTGCATCTCTACCGAAGATGTTTTGAACGATTTGTCAGGGTGGAAACTATCACCAGCCGCATTTGCTGACAAATTCAAGCTTGTCTATGCAACCAGCGGCTTTGACAGGAGGGCAAGCATCATTTTGACGTGTTGCGCTATTCTAAAATTTGAAACACTGAAAATGATTGGTGGACAAAATAATGTTCCACTGTATGTATAACAAACAGGATTTTCTCTGCTTTGTCCTTCTCCACCAATGGGCAGCACCAAGCAGTGTTTTTTTTTTTCTTTTTTCTTTTTCTCTTTTTTTATAAACCACCCTGGAAACAACATGCACCCCATTATCGCCAAATACGATTAAGAGTCATGAGACGAGCTTTACGGCAATGTTTAAAAGCCATTAAAAGGTGTTATAGCTAATATAAACCAACTAAACCACTACACTGGGTGGCTTTCTGATATTATGAAACTGCAGTGGATCAAACTCAAGTGTTCAATAAATCTATCAACAATAATTGCATAACAATGATTAAATGTTTGGTTTCGGCCAAGACACTCTCGATCAGTGGATAAACAGTGCGGTTGCTGAGCGACACATGAAAACGGCAGATTTTCAGTTGGAGCGTCTAATAAAATTAACTGTGGTGTGGTTACTTTGCAGTGGCTTCAAATATGTCAGCCAATCAGAAGTGAAGACCACAGCTATTCTTTTCACAATGTTTTTGTTGTGCTCGTCTTTGCACGGGGTCTCTGATTGATTTCTAAGGACGCTCATGGATTCAGTCCTTCCATGGCAGTTAACTCGCTCGTGATGATTTCAGTCTCCCTTTACTCCTGCATCACAAAGTCACCAGTAACTACCATTTTACAATTGGCTGACGGCAGATAGACGGATGTGTTATGCATTCCTTCCTCAGTCTGACTTTTTAGTGTGCAGCAAATCACATTTCCTACGCATGATTTTTCTCCTGTGTTTTTCCAGCACCTTGAAGATGACCAAGCTGTGCAGAGGTCACTTCACCCAAGTCGACATGACTGACTTTATGACAAATTAACGTGACTGTGCATAGATTTGATTCACCGATGACAAATGCATAATGTAATTTGAATGGAAATCTATGATGGTGCATTGTGTGTATGCAAAAAAGAGGCACAGGAACTGGAGCTCGACTAAACAATGTATTTCTTTTTCCTGTTTTTTTCTTTCCCTTTTTACCCCTCAAACCCCACCCTGCTGGTGACATTAGCTCCCACCTCCGCCTCTTTACAGGCCAGGGAAAACCCCGGGACAGTATATGACTAGGCAGGCGTGCTGCTCTCAAAGGTCATCACGTGCCTCATGTACAGGAAGCACGCTGCGTTATAAAGGGTTTATGCAGATGGAGAGGCAGCACACTACGCTCATATGTGCAGCACCAGGAATGACTAAGGGGTCACAGTGGGATAAATTAAGCCCAACACTGGTGAGACTGTTCGCCATATGGCAGCAGCCAGGGAATCGACCACCATATGGAGATTATTTGGGCTGGTAAAGTAATCTAAGTGACTTCTATGGCTGGTGGACGAAGACTTCACTTCCTTGTAATCCTGAGGGTTATTGTGGAAGCTTATAAAACAACCCATTTATTTTTTGTAATACTTAACTAAAACTTCTAGTCTACAGTGCTTTTATTCAGCTGGCAACACTGCAAGAATCTACTGTACTTTATGCAAACAATAGCAAGATTTTAAATTTCCAGTCAAAAAGTGTCATGTTTTCCCTTGGACACCTACTTTGAAGTCACACAACACATCACTGGATTAAAACCAAGTCTTTAAAAACCAGTAAAGGTCAGTGTAAACAGTAAGGACCAGGGGGCAGTGTAATATGGGTACACGTCAGCAGTATGGGAGCAGAATTGCATGAAAGGCCTTCATAGGGACAGTGTACACATACATAAACAGAATGAGAGTAGTCCATGGCCTTAACCCTGACCCATCCATTCATCACCATAACCACCAACAGCCCGACCTTGACGTAAATCCAATTTTAACCCCATTTACCTCAAACTCTAACCTTAAAATAACCATTTCCCTTTTAAAGGCCAGCATAACAGCCACATCTTTTTGAATCTCAGTATTCAAGTACTTAACCCTCTGCCGCCACACAAACACACAACAATAGAAACACAGTGAAGAGTAACTAGACACCGGACATAAATCGGTGTAAAACATTTGGAGGTAAAAGGCGTGCCGCTGAAATCGTCATCTGCTATTGGCTGAGATACCACCACCTCTTGTACTCCACAGAGGATGACATCACCTGGCACCAAAGATCAGCCAGTAGCAGATGGCAAATTCAAAAGCTGTTTTTAAATACAATTTTGGATTTATTATTATTATTAGTAGTAGTAGTATTTTTTTTTTACAATTTGGAGATACTTTTCAAAGGCCAACCAAGAAAACAAAGACTCTCTTTCAAATGGACTTGGATCTACGGGTTTAAAGCATGACAATGCATCTCCAATCGGCTGATCTTGGTTACCTGTTATGTGGCTTAACCTGTTTTGTCATGGTTTGATCAACAGCAAACAAGATGAGCCAATAGCAGACTGTAACTGCAATGGTAATTTTTTTTTTTTACATAAGTACATGTCATTCCCACTTGAAAAGTAATCTCTCTGTTTGTACATCCTCAAACTTGATCACCTAGTTTTTGTTTTTACCTGCCTCCAGGGTACTGATCGGCAGTGTTTATCTTAACAGTTCAGATCATGTCAGGCACGTTGTTCTGTGACCAACTTTCTGGCACTGATTCTGCTTCCCAACAAGGTAAACACTGCCCTTTCTGGCACTTGAGCCACCAAGAACAGACTGAGCATTTGCAAATACAAATCTAGCCAGACAGGTAGACTAACCAACACTGACACACACACAAACACACACAAACACACACACAACCACATTGAGTCTCCTACCTCTCTATGACATAGAAGTTGTCACCATCATCTCCCTGGTCGATGACGTGCTCCTGGGGTTGAACCAGCAACTCAAACATGGCGTCCAGCACTTCTGAGAACTGCTCCTGTACCGTGAAAAGAAGAAGATCCATGAGACACAAATGACAAGGGGACAGGGGAAACAAGAGTGGACAATGTATGTGTGTATCTCTTTGTTCAGAGTTCAACCAGCAGCTCAAACGGAGCATATAGCAGATCTGAGCGCCTCTCCTGAGGGGGAAATAAGTTTCATAATGCCTTACATTTATCATTGTTCATGCCAAATGCTACATTGTTCACAATGATAATAAAAATAGTTTTCAAAAGTATCAAATACATATTTAGTGCATGCAGCCAGCCAAAACAAACTTGGATAAATCAAGATGACTGACTGAACACAAATGTTTTGTTGATGTAATGGAAATAAGTTAGATAAGTCTAAAAATGCCCAAATACAGACCCAAGAGTCTGACTACTCCGATAACAAACAAACCCATAAACAGTCTTGTATGGCTGCTGTACCTGCAGGTTTCTGGCCAACAGGACAAGCCTACTGAGCCGTATATGCACATTTGTCAATGCACACAAGGGGCGCCTGTTGTGTGTGTGTTGTACTTGTGTATCTCTGGAAATCAAAGGAAAGTACTCTGCATTTGATCACTGTTATTTCCATCCTTGGCTTAAATGTTTTCCAAGCACATTTTGCATACCACAGTAGAATCAATATCGTGATATGAGATACCTACTGCCTTTTCCTGGATTTAAAGGCATAAGAGATGCAATTTTCTGAACTTATTAGACTTTTTTGGCTGTTCTGTTATTTGCCTTGCGGTTATTATCTGCTTGGTCATCATATCCATGGTACTATTGAGTATTCGTCAAAAATCTCATGTTTAAATATCTTAGGAAAACATCAATAGTCATGCATACAATATCATCACAATATCGATTTCAAGTTATTTGGTCAATCTGCCATATTTGATTTTGTCCTATCACCCCAACACTACTTTCCAGTGACATCGGACTTCCCCTCAGTGGCAGTTTCATGTCAGTGGACAACAGTGCTGTTACACAAAATAAATAGCAAGTGCAATGTGGTATTTTATTGGAAACACATTATTATTGTCCTTATAATACCCTTATTGTTTATGCCTTTCATATCTAATTCTAGTGTTCAGCATTGCAGTGTCTCATCACTATGATTGTGGATCACTATGTGGCCGTGTGTATCAATTACCTGGTCTAGTGTTACACACTGCAGTGTCTACTCTATGTACAGTACTAATGCAGGACTGTGTGCATGTTTGCTTAGGCGTGTGTATGCGCATTTTTCATTAACATGAGGATGTTGTCGGGATCTATACACATAGATGTTAATGATCTGTGTACATTTCCATGTGTGTTTGAGTGTTTGCACACAAAAATGTGACAGTATGCATTAAGGAGCAGAAAAAATGATGATGATGATGTTATCTTCATTTTATTCCCTTGGTGTTTGTACTGTTTGAAGACCAACAGTCTGAATTTATAATTTATAAACTTAGATTTTGAAAACTTTTTTGGTAGGATAAAAACAATTGCAGAATGAAATTTAATTTATCCCCTATGGATTAAACAGGTAACAGTATTAAGTCCCCAATTCCACAAGGAGGTCCAAGGTCAGGATTAGCTACAGATATGTACTCTGAGGCATTCAGTGTCTTGCTCAAAGACACTTCAACAGGGTGGATGCTTACAAACACAGAGGTTTGAATCCAGGTCCTTCAGCTGAAGAGTGGTACTCAAAATACCACTCTACATAAATAGTGTGTGTGTGCGCGCGTGTGTGTGTTTGTACCAACCTGATCTAATGTTTTGAACAGCAGGATGTCTCGGCAGGCCTCCTGCAGTCTGCAGCGCTGTTCGTCTGTTTTGGGGTGAACCACTCTGGGCTCCGTGTCCTCCTCCTCGTCATCTGGGTTGAATGCCTCCGCACACACTGCAATGAAAACATATAAACCCTCTTCACACTCATCATGTATTTGCTTGGTGCATCCTGGGTGACCACATTGTAGATCTGATTGTAAATGCATCCAAGATTCATGAAACTTGATCATCTAAACTACTTATGGAGGTGATTTGTGAATCCACATATAAAAACAATGTTAATGGGTGAAATAACAGTTAACCACAACAATCCAACCAGGAAGTGCATGCAAATCAGGCAGGTGGCAGGCAGCCCAGGTGGTAACATCCTTGTCAAAAACGGATTATCGGAATAATTCAGGGCAGGGAGCAAGTCACACAAGGTATTAGGTCAGACTTATAGGATGGAAATATTGTGAGATGAAATTACATTTATAGAAATCTGCATTTTGTGATGAAAACAGAAATCCAATCTTGTTTTATGTGGAAGGCAGAGGTGCATTTGAATGTCAGGCATAAATGTATCTTGACATAAT
This sequence comes from Myripristis murdjan, assembly GCF_902150065.1. Lineage (NCBI taxonomy): Eukaryota > Metazoa > Chordata > Actinopteri > Holocentriformes > Holocentridae > Myripristis > Myripristis murdjan. Next base: position 8,119,728 of record NC_043986.1, on the reverse strand, counting down.
CTGGACACAGGACATGTTAATCACAGATGTGACAGGGGCCACAGAATAATGTCATGTTCTACACACAGACAGAGACACTGTATCTACTTTACCATCTGGGTTAAATGCTTCTATACACACACACACACGCACATGCGCACACATACACACCCTTAATAGAGCATGGGCAAAGTGAAATGTTGCACAGACACAGAACCATGCAAAGTGGATGATATTGTGTAACACAGTTTGAGGCCGTGATCAGAAGAGATAAGAGGACATTATGGACGCTGCTGGAGCCCAGAAGTGAAAAATCAACAATATGGACAGTGACATGTTTACACACCCTGGATGGTGCAAACACTGTTGCAGCTGTTTCAAACTGTCATGGGGTATTTGTGTTTCCTTAAGCTCTGAACAGACAGTCTTCCCGACTCTACTTTCTTCAGGAAAAGCTTGAAAGAAGGTTTGAATGTGTGTTTGCGTGTGTAAATGTAATCCTGTGTGTAGCATTTTAACAGGGGTGTTAACTAGGCATGGAAGGGTTCAATAAACGCACGGGTTGGTTTGTATTGCAGTTTCTGGGTCATGATTTCAGTTTCGGTTTGGTTTGGTTTGGTTTGTACATTACAGGAAAAAACCCTACCACTTCCAGTGTTCTCGGTAAATGTCTTTTTTTTTTTTCAGAGATTTGATAATGATATATGAAATCAACAAATATTCTTTCAAAGGCAATGTCTCCTTAGACTATTTAAAACAAACATAAAAATACTTTCAGTATAGTCATTAATTCATCAGCTAAGTCTGTGGTTAGATGGCTCTCATAAAGTTGTTGTGTTTACAACACTGCACTTTGTAGGGAGTATTGTGTATTGTTGTGTATTTTTTTATGGTTCGTCTTTATAACTGTGTTAACGATTTCATAACTAAACCAAAACCAATGATTCTGCAGTCCTTGGTTCAGTAAACTGTACATATGTAGTGAACAGTCTTTTTTTCGCACTATGTGAAATTAAACTGAACACGATGATAATGTTGAACGTTCAACACGTTTTTTTTGTTGTTATGTTGCACTACCTTTACAGAACATATGCAAAATGTGACATTCAACTTTGTGTGCCAAATTCTTGGATTATATTTATATTAAAAAGAAAGGACTTGAATTCTGAGACGGTTAAAAATTTTCAAGTCAAACTGTGACAAAAACCAAAAGAACTAATGCCGACTGAAACAGTTGCATTTGGTTTACCTCGCAACACATCTTCTGATACAAGTTGTCCGTAAACACAAAGCACAGACTACAGCTGATGGCTAAAATGCACCGGCGTGAGAGGAAGTAACTCTCCATACCAGGAGGGGGCAGTAGTCTCAAAAAACCAAACTGGAAGCCACGAAATCATGGAAAGATAAAGAAACATACTAGCAGTAGACAATAATTTCCACACTTCGTATGCAGATACTTCAGTTTTTTTTTTTTTTAAACTAATAGCAGAATTACAGCAAAAGTAGAATCAAAATGTGAAGATTCACACTGTTGCACTATAACACATCATTACAGGGCTGAATCAGATTGTACATATTTGTTAGCTATTTAAAATGTATCTAGATGCATCGGATCATCGACCATGGAAAGAGATGTGTATCAAAATGGTCTCAGTGGGTGAGATGCAAAGCCCTAGCACACACACACACACACACACACACACACACACTGCTATGATGTCAAGTTTCCTTTGCGAAAGGCAGATGTGGGTGAGGCTGACAGGTAGCTAATAAAGTGTTGAAAAGGTAATATCCATGGCTGCTGTTTTTATCCAGAACATTAAATAAATGGCTGAGTGGCCAAGCAAACAGTAGCTCTGCTGGAGTCAGGCAACCCGGGGATTTTCTTGGTGCAACAGCTCCACGACGCCCTCTGATACAGGAGAAACACACTTGTGTCTGCCTAATGAAAAAAACTATCTTAGGCAATTTAATGTTGGTGAGCAGTTTCAATGTTTTATGATGATGATTTTTTCCCCCCCCAATCATCAGCTTGGATCAAAGTAACAGGCAGGACTCTGGACACTGTTGACAACAAAAATCAATAGCAGGTTTGGCACAGACTTAATGCACCACACTGTCTGAACTGAGGGACAAAAAACTGTATATCTGTACATGAATAACATGTATCTAGTGAAATTTCAAGTATTCATTCATTTATTTTATTTATTTTTTTTTTTCAGATCGCAGATCACAAGGCCTGTTTGTGTTTGGTTACCATATGACAAGGGTAGTGTTAAGCTTTAATGAGCCTTGGTCTCTTGGGAGAAGCTCAAATTTGGGTCCCTGAGAAAACATATAGTGCACATGGAAAAAAAAAAAAACTGCACAGGGAAACATACATGTTCACAACTATAAAAGGACATCTTTTCCAACATTACAGTGGCAAAAGGATACTTGGTCAACTATTTCAGAAACATAATGAGCATCATAAACATGCTCTTTCTTTGCTTCAGGACTGAGCTAATTCTTCCTCGGGGATCAATAAGCTTGCTCTCCTCTTAAAGGAAGCTTTCACAAGTTTACCACTAAACATTTTTAATACACAAGGAAAGCTGAGCAACTTGATGTTACAACTGAACAGGGAGTCATGTACAACTTAATGTTACAGCTACAAACAACTTCACAACTACAAGCTCAGACTTTTCCAGCTTCACTAGGAACTTTGTATTTTACGGCACTGTCATGGTGACATCATCGTAACTGTTAAAAGTGACAGCAGGACAGAGGTAAAGATTAACATCATTGTGCCACACCCAGAGACTGATCAAAGTGCAGGGCTCTGTGACGGCTGACGACATTCAATTACTCATATGTAAACACTGGAGGGGCCCGATGGAGCGTGAGAAAACAGGAGCAGAGCGCGCACAAGAACGCATACAGACACAGTGGAGGGGGGGAAAAAATGCAGACATGCAAACACACACGCCCCAGAAAACACTGCGGTGCACTGCTTGACACTGTGTTTTACATGCATGATTATCGAGACAACTGCTTGTACAGCGTTTAGCATCAATGACAGACGGACGCCAAACGGCATGGCGAACCACTTAGCCCAAACACCACTTGACATGCATGACACACACACACAAATGAAAACTATGGGTGAGCCAGTTAAGCAGTGATGTGCGCAGCAACGTCCCCAGTGTGGATTACATTTGAGAGACGTGACGTCAAACTCATACACAACACACGCATGCATAAACACGTGCACACTTTACCTGACACTCTCCTGTTGAATCTGCTGGGTGGTGGAGCTGTGGAGACAGAGAGAGAGAGAGAGGAGTGAAATTAACATCATTGTTTTTTACATAATGGCATTTAATCTGATTTTGAGATTGCATTTAAATCCTCATTACCATTATCTGCTCTGAACAGACTGTGTTTATAACAATAATTGAACTCGAAGAAGGGGATAGATAGAGACAGTGAAAGAGAGACAGAGAGAGAGAGGGATACAGACAGATATGGAGAAACAGGCAGCAAGAGAGGGAAATAGATGAATACACAGATTAGGAGAAGCTGGAAGACTGCAGGATAAATGAGGATGAGAGACAAAGGAGAGACAGAGAGAAGAAGAGATGAGGGAGAGGTGAAAGGAAATCAGAGTGAAAAGGAGTGGGAGATAAGAGAAAAAGCAATAGAACGACAAAGAAAAAGAAAGAGGGAGTGGAAGAGTATTCTCAGTACAGCACTGTTAATATCATCTGTTCACACATGGATGCTACTGTGAGCTGTGGCTATGACCTCTGGCATCATCAACACACACACCATCATGCGCACACACAGTCTCTCTTTCTGTCTCTCTCTCCACACAAATACCAATATCATTATTTTTTTCATGATTGCATTTGCTTGCCTCCTAGACAAACTGAAAGCAACTTATAAAAGCCAGGAAACCGAGACAAGTCACAGCAGCAATATAAAAAAATCACACACTATTAGTGCCAGGGGGCAGAAAGGTATAAGTGGATTAGCTTTATTAACTTTGCAGAAGAGCCATAACACTGAAATGTTTCTACACATATGTTCAAAATATTGTTTAAAGAGCATTTCATATTGACAGTCACGAGTTGGGAGTCAAAATGCGTGACATTGTAGTCACATTGTGCCCCTGAGCCGCCGCGATGGGACAATTATGCTGCTTTAATATTCAGTTGATGAGATGAGATTTTACAACCTGGGTTAAAGCCAGAATAACAGCAAGCATCTGTGCCGCTGAAGTGTCCTTGAGCAAGACACAAAGAGCCTACCAGAGCCAGGGCTGCTGTCCTCTAGCTCACCTCTGACCTCCCTGTGGCGGAGAGGATCCTCTAGGGACTAATAAAGTATCACAAATAAAAAATAAAATTAAGTAAATTATAAAAATAGCCAAAAATAAACAATAAATAAATACGTAAAAATAAATTAAAAATTAAATTAAAAATACAAAGTAAAATTAAGGAAAATCAATAAATAAAGTAAAAATAAAAATTAAAAAAATATAATATAATATAATAAAAATCTAAAAATAAAATAAAATAAAATCCTCAAAGCTCCTCAAAGAAAAATCTATCATTACTGGACCATGCTCAAGTATGTGGCTGCTTAAGTACTGAGCTACCAAAAGTGTTTACATGCACATTAAAGATCCCATACTACTAAAAATACGTCACTGTTCATGTGTTAACCAAATCAACACTGTATCCCGCCAGTACGGGGTCACATGACCTCATATGCTGATTACATATCAGAGAGATAGAATAGGTGAGATATGCTAATAATAGCTAGGACACATGGGCACGTAAATACATTATCCTGTTATAAGCAACACTTCCACAGCAATATCCAGAATATTCCATTCGAACAGGACTATCTGTGTTCAGGATACTAAGATCATAAACAGCTTATCTCAAATACACCCCTAACCAGGTTATGACCGAGCATCAGGGCCAAAAATGCAGAGGATCAATTAAATGTATTTTCAGAGTGTACGTTTCTCTACCTGCCATGTCACTTTGGTGAGTAACAAACCACCATTTCCAAGTCCTATGCTGTTCAAAAAGTCTAGTTAGTAATAAAATACTCTAAGTGGCACGTGGATCATGGAATGTACCACACATTATGGCCGGCAAAACACTCACTGTACATTTATGTTTAGCATACACTGTGGATATTAAAATGAAGGATTTCATTCTGAAATGCTATACATGCATTTGACTATAAAAATGTCATGCTGACTGCAAAAGGAAACACATAACTCTAAAATCATGCTACTTTGTGTGTAAAGAAGTGCAGATAACTCGAAACATCCATTATATTCAACAGCAAGTTCTACTTTCAGGCCAACCATCATTTTGTCAGGCAGCACTGCACTCACAGTTTTGCAAATGGTGGATATCTCATTTAGGAACAAAGCATCTTACTTTCATGCATCATTTAATCAGAAGATGATACAGTGCTAGAGCTGGAAACAATGTTTGAGACAACACGGGCTCAGACACGACAAATCTCCTCTGGTAGGCAGAGGATGTTTCCTGGAAACGTACTGTATAAACAGCAGATTTAATGTAATTTAATTTCTGGTCATGATTTCAGTGCGTGCATCCGACACTAGACAGGATTCATCAGGAGAAGAGAGTGCCTGGAAGGACACTGCTGGCTATGAATATGCATCAGTTCTAATAAAGTGGTGAGTCAGGAGAGAGTGAACTGTGTGCATGAGGGAGAAGGGAAAGGGCAGTGTGTGTGCGTGCGCGCATGTGTGTGTTTATGTGTAGTCAACCTTGTATATGGATTCTGGCCTTGTGCAGTGTGTGTGTGTGTGTGTGTGTGTGTGTTTTTCTAAGTCTGTGTTTGCTGGGGCATCCTGACCTTGTTTATATGTGCGTTTGGCGTGTGTACATGTCCTCGTGCATGTGTGTGTTCTGAAAACGTGTGTGTCAGTGTGTAATAAGGTGTTAATTTACACACAGAGGGTAAGGTTGGGAGGGGGTCCTAAACCCCTGCTTTCTATCACTGAGCTGCAACTAGCCAGCAAGAACTGACTGTTCACTACTGCTGCCACACACACATACACACATGCACACACACAGACACGCACACACACCACAGCATGTGTCCATTGCCACCTTATTACCATGCTGTCAGAGTCCATTAGATCTAGACTGTGAAGACAGGGGCCTGGGGGAAACTCACACATACACACCATTTTCCCCAGTCACCTGGAGAGACGGACACACTTTAACACTCTGCTCTCCGTGGAGATCGCTCCAATTACATCACTCAACACAGATGGAGCCGCTGAAGGAGTCACACCCTGCTACAACTGATGCACTTTGGTAGCGTCTACAAGAGGAAATGTTTAAATAAATAAACATTTTGCTCTCTTTTCAGCCAGGTGACGGTCTAAAAAATAATTTGATCTGCTTGTCAGTTTTAAAGTTTTGTCGTATAGTAACCACAATATATGGGGTAACTTCAAGAAGGGAAACCTCATTCGATTTGACACGATGTGTGTGTGTTAGCTCTCTCTCTCTCTCTCACACACACAAAAACAGACACACACACATTGAAACTCTGAAGCTGTCTGATTATGCAGGCTCTCATTCTGCCTGGACTTTCCTCACCTTCCCTTTTGGTTCTGCTTGCCAGAACATTCTCCAGGAGAAAGGTCTGACAGAAGCTTGTCATCGTTTGAGGATAGGTGGAAAAACTGGTATGGGTTCTTTGTATTTGTTAAACCAATCAGAATTGTCAAGGGTCAGCCTAAACTTTGCAGTGCCTTGCAAAAGCACTTGCAGTTCAAATGTGTCTGTGACCATTTTGCAGGTAACTGGAGGCGACAGCTACAATCAGCTTCTCTTTTGATGACCAAAACCATGGATCGATCATCACTTGGGGGGGTTGGGCTCATTCACTACCTGCCCCCCATCAATGTGTCAATTAGCCTATAATGTTTGTCAGGGTTAGGGTTAGTTCAAATGAATCAATCTGCAAAAATAAAGTAGAACTAATACTTTGTTTATTCGTTCACAACTGTTTAAAGAAAGAAAAAAACTGCAAAAAACTGCAATGTTTTTGTCAATAGTGTTTTCCGTAGAATAAATCATGTTGAAAGTAATTCCATTGTCTGATTTTTTTTCCATTTCAGACGAAAAACATTAGTGTTATATTATTGTATATTTATTGATGATTTTAACATTTTGGCTCAAAGTGCTGAAGTGAATCACCGACTAATCCTGCAGTTAACTTGAACTGAATCGTTTCAAAGGAGAAAAAACGCTCAAACTGGTGAACTGTGAATCAAATTTAATCAATGTAAAGTCAAAGATTCACACACCTTATTACCACATAAGAAAAACAGTCAAACATTTATAAAGCAGATCTACCCTGGTAAAAAAAAAAAAATCTACATCTCTGTGGAAGGTTTCCATCATAAAGCATGAAGTTGCCTGCCTACTAACCTAACAATGGCACTTGTTTCGTGGGGACTGGCTGAAGTGGAGCACACTGAGAGCACAAATTGTGAACTGGCATACAACTGTTGACAGAGTGAATGAGATGAGGGGGATGGTCCATCCAGCCTGTTGAGGTCAGTGTTCCCAGACTAAATTATCTTACACGCTGGACCCAAAATTCATTCCTGCCAAGCACTAAATGGCGATAAATGATTGCCTTTGGCAGATAAGTTAATAAGGGATGCCTGCAATGGTGGTTGGCAACATTTTCAGACTCTAAAATCTAAATGTCTATGGTTCATGTAGTCTTTGGTCCTAACCTGTCTAGCTACCTACCTGTCTATCTACCTAACCTGTCTATCTACCTATCATACACTCGATAATCATCAGCCAGTCAAATCAAAGCAAAAGAATGGCTTTATATGAAGCAGACTACTGATTAGGTGAAACTGTACATTATTCCCATGTAGAAAGTCACTATATGATGAGCTACAAACTTGATCCATCATTTAAAAGAGCAAATTTTAAATAAACATTCACCCACTCAAGTAGGAGACATTTCAAAGAAAATGTGGACTACTAGTTTTGAATGGTCAAATTATCAGCCAAGTTGGAACATTATTCCATTCTTTATGTCACCCCAGCCACTGGCAAGTGAGCAAAAAAAGTTAATTTCAGACACTACTTACACATTTATTTCTCTGTCACCTTGTTAGTTTGTTTGTTTGTTTGACTTCACAAACACTTACCACTCTCTGAAAATATTTTCATTCAAAATGATCTCTATTTGCATCAATATCTATGACTTTCAGGGCATGACTTGGAACTTGAACAGCTTCACTTTTTAAGTGCTAAATTTTTTTTAAGCATGTAAAGGAACCCCCAAACTGTGCTTGGTTGCCTGCCAAGGAGAATGGCAGACAAACTTACCAGCCACAGCCAAAAAGGAGGGAGATTTTCAGTAGGAACTGGAGAGAAATTTTCAACTTCAATTGCACCCACATTCCCTCACTCTCTCTCTCTGTATTAAAGGAAGAAGCAGTAAGAAGACAGTAATTTCTTCCCATGACCTCACAACCATTCTCTCTTTCTCAAAGTCTCTCTCCCTCCTCCTCCCTGTCATTTATTATAGAGCTCGCCCCCTCACCTGTCTCAAAGGGACAGACCTTCCGCCCCCGAATGGCTCCCAAAGCTTCACGGCTCAACTCCCTCCAGCTTATTCTCTTTCTTGCACACAAATCTTAATTTATAGTGTATCCAGGCCTTCAAAATTTAGATCTGTGCCTTTCAGCTGTTGATTGGGGGCCACGAAGGGGTTAAGTGTATCGATAATGTCATGGACAAAGAACAAAACTTTATAGGTATACTTCTTGATAATACTGTCTAACTAACTGAATTAACTACTGTATGACTCAAATGAGTGCTTTCACGCTCAGTTCTGAATTACTGCTCATTGTTTTCAGTTTATTGGGAGGATTTTTAGATGTGTTCATATCTAGTCTGGAATGTAACCCATATCCCATACCAATATGAACGTCACATGTTTTTGTTTCCAACACAGTTCAGCTCACACAATGTGCCTGGAGAGATTTGGCAGAAGTGAGGCGTCTCCCCAAATACTAATTGAGTTGGTTATTGGTCTTTCTTTCCATCACTGTGTGTCATTGTCCTTCATCTAACACTGTAACGCTTGTACCACTGGCTCAGAGCATTTTAATTTCACTTGTCCTATTTTATTCCAAACATCTAGCACAGCTGGTGAATTCTGGGCTGTACCAGCTGCTATACCCCTGAAAAAAACATTAGCTAGTTGCCTTGGTGTTGATGTTCAATGTTTTAGAGTCAGTGTTTTTAACTACAGAATGGGTGGCAGGATGGCTCTGAGTTCAAGACCATCATTTTACTGAAAGACTGAGCTTAAAGCCCTCATGCAGGCATCCCCATTGTTCAAGTGTCCTTGAGCAAGACGCTGAATCCTTAACAGCTCCACACGTGCTATTCTGGCCTCTGACCTCTCTCCAAAGGGGGGTGAATCAAAAGCAAATCTGCTCTTCAGGGATCGCAAGTATCAAAAGAAGATAAAAAGAAAGGGAATTAGACTAAGAAGTTGTAGGCCAGTGAGAACCAAAACCATAAGCTTTCAATATTGAGTGGATGTGATTACAACGACACAAAACCACAGTGAGATCTGTGGGGGAGAAAAGAAGCAGGAATTTTCATTGGAAAATGAATGAGCTGTGTGTCATCAAATCTATGATCCTGAACATCCCTGAACTTTCCACCCATTAGTCATCATCTATTCCTCCCCGTCCTATTCCCCATGACAACCATTCACTCAAACCCAAACTACTCCTTTTCCACTGCAAAAAATATACATTCTCATCCACTAGCTAATCCCTCTTCTCCTGTTCCACTCTTTCCTGTCCTCTTTCTTTTCCATCCCTATATTTCATCCAACTCTTCTGCTATCATATAACCTTTCAATTCTAACACTGGTTTCCCTGTTCATGGTCCACTGCCCTGTCTTCTCTCTTTTTCCATCATCTCTCATGATCTACTTTTTTCTTTTCACCACTCCCTTCACCATCTATCTACCTCTTTTCTGTGACTGTTCCTAACCCTATCCACTTATTATCTATTTTTTCCAACTTCTCTTACTTATTCACCATTTCTCATCCATTTTCTGCACATTTCCAACAGTCTTCCTCCACCTCAAATTTCATTGCCCCCCTACCAGCTCCTATTATCCGCTACATAACTACCTAGCAGGAGCACACATTCCAAACTGCTTAAAAAAGATTTGTTTTGATCCAAGCCCAACTTATTAACAGGTCAAATCGCTGCATGCACCGCAGCATGGAGGTACAAAGACCAACAAGCACTGAAGACACACACACATACACACAATTGCAGGTACATACACACACTCACCAAAAGCAGGTCATGCATGAAAACATTGATTTATTGTGTTTCAGTGAACAGGTGTAAAAACAACTAGCCCACTGGTCCTCAGTAACAACAGCTTGGTATACTGAGATGTGGTTGGTGTTTTGCTTTCTATGGACACTGCGTTAATTTGCAGGGTTCCCATTCTCTGTCAAAGGTAAAATTCCCTGACTTTTCCATGATTTTCAGTGACTAAAATGATTTTGCATGATCTCATACAAACGTTTTAAGAGGCTGACATCTGGCATGGAAGTAAAGTGTGTGTGGCTGTGTGTATAAAAATGTGTGTTTGTGTTCATGCTAATTGGCTAAACGAGGGTGTGGCAATAGGGTGGGCCTATAACAAAAAGGCGCATAACTTCTCAACGGATACATGTAACAGAAACACACACACACACACACACACACACAGACAGACATACACAGACACCATTTTACCATATCCCCTTTCATAAGTCATGAACCATGGAGGTCAAGTGTTTGTGAGGTTGTGTGTGTATGTGAATACATGCATGCGTGGAGACGTGCGTATGTGCTCGCACAATTTTTACACTGAGGCTGGCAAAATGCAGTGCTATTGCATGAAATGTCACAAGAATTTATTAAATTCCCTGACTTTGCATGTCTGGAATTGACATCTTAAACTTCCAGGATCTGTAAGAACCCTAATTAATACGCTTCTGTACGTTGTAAATAAAACCTTTATCATTTTTGAAGCTGCTTTGGGTGGATGTTATTCTTTCTTTGGGTGCACAAAATCTACCAAGTCCAGCGTTTAGAACGGCAAACTGGCGGTGCATTGAAGGGGAAAATAAAGCTAACTTATTTTATCACTCTTTATCAGGCAGTGGTGGTGACTGTCTTACTGTGAAAGACCACAGTGCAGAAATCAGGTAAAAAGCTGGTATGTAGTATACAATTACGATTTATGATTCCCCGTACGAGTTGAAAACAACATGTGTTCAGCACCAATTCAACCCCAGTGCTCTGGCTGATGATAAAGTGCATCATGTCTCTTGTCAGTCACATCAGATGCATTTAGTGTGTCGAGAGCAGGTGGACATGCAAGTGTGTGCTATTGTGTGTGGACATAATGAAAGTGTGTGTGCACGTGCGTTTGAGTCTGCGTGTGTGTGCGTGTCTATGTGTGGGTGCACGCAAAGTGTGAAGTGCTCTCCCCACAGTCACGTGGGGGGGAGGGAGAGGGGGTATCAAGTGTACGCCTGAAGTTGCCATAGCAACCGAACACAAGGAAGATCTCATCGCCATAACAACGCTATCCCCCCAATCCACCCGACCCCCCCTTCTCCTCTTTCCTGCTTGTAACAAGTGGCAGATCATCCCTCCTTTCCCTCGCTCTCTCCCCCCATACACCCACTCACTGCCATAACAGCCTCAACGGATGAAAAGAGGAAAGAGGAAAAGAGAGGTAAAGAGAGAACGAGAGAGAGTAAAGAGGGAGATAGAGAGGAGGAAGAGGCAAAAATAAAGAATCAGAGTTGATAGAGGAAGACAACTTGTGATCAGCAGATCGAAACAGAGAAAGGTATAAGGAAGAGGTAAAAGAGGACTGCAGATGCAAGTGAGATGGAGAAGAAGTTCATGTGGATAGAGAGGAGCAGAGCACTTAGGGAGAGAGAACGCGAAACAGACATCAAGGCTTGTGATTAATACATATGGAAAGAGAAACAAACAGAAAAAAACGACAAGAAAGTGGCACCTGGTGATATACAGAGAGATGCAGAGAGAAACAAACAGACAGGAGAGCAACTAATAGAGAGAGATGACAACTACCAAGTGAATAAGAGAATAAAGGGAAAAAAGGGAGCAATTCCGCTGTCCCTGTGTGTCGTTCCCATTTATTTCTCTTACAGCCATTCTCACTGCCTGCTCAGCCTGTTGATACATCAGCCAGTTAGCTGGAGGAGAGACAAAAGCCTAACATGAATGTGGCTACAGTACCACAGACACTATTTGCCGTTTTGTTTTCACAATATAGACCCGTTGGATTGTTAAAGTCAACAAGATACAGGAGCGGACTGTGTACAAACAGAAAAATAAAGTATGAGTAAGTGTGTAAAAGCTCATTGAACTCTAACTTTGAAGACCATACAGGACCTCTTTTGGCCTCTTGTCAACAGTCATGATTGTATTTGTCCATCACAAGTATTATTTGCATAAAACTGTACAGAATATGATTTGGTAGCATAGTTAGTCAATGCTTACTTAGCCCATTTCATTTCCATTCATATTCAATAAAAGTTAAAGACTGCCCCATGAAACTTTTAAAGTGGCTATAAATGAGTAATTCCATCTTGTTAAGACTTAGCCTGCAGGTACAGCTGCCATAATTACTTCTGTTACTCCATTATAATGACAAAATTTGGGTATTAATACCAAATGTCTTACACGTGCAAAGCTCAAACAGGTTTTTGCTGCAGGTTGCTGCTCCAGACAGACTTAAGTAGCCTAGCTGAAGAAAGCTGCTGATTTCAGGCGTATGCCAGGCTGAATATCGAGCACTCCCTCAGTTTCCAGTTTCTATGTAAGGAACATGTTTTCTTGTCCTGTGGTGCAACTTTGAGCCAAATGTTGATCCCCACTATACTTGGGTTCTGCCCTTCCAGCTGTCAATAACAATCACTGACAATAAAGCTGAAGAGAGCTGCTGAGCAGAATCTGACCATGCCTGGAAATGCAGCCCCTCTCATGCACTCGAATTTTGTTTTAATGCATTACCCGTGCGTAATGATTTTCAAGTTTTACAGAGCAGTTTTTCACTTTTTGGAATGAACTGATGAATGATGAATGAAGCACCATGTTTGTTATTTGAGCCCATGTGTAGTAATGGTGCATTCTGGACAACTAGGAACTGTAAGTCAATGATGTAAAATACTGCTGTTAAGCGGCTTTTTGCAACAACAGCTGCAGAAATGATCAATGGAAATCTCTATCGATACACATTTTTCTCTCATCTCATAATATGTATCGTCATATTGCCCAGCCTGATTTTAAGATGGGATACAATGAGCTTTGTCAAATGAATTTGGGCACTGGCCTGTTGGTTGTCTTCCCGCTCAACCTGTTGCTGCTCACGCCTCCTGGTTTCCCTCCAAGTCACTCAACTTCTTGGAGTACAAAGGATCCATCTCAACACAAGGGAAAACCAACACGTTCTCATTAATTTACCAACAGCCAAATGCAAAAAAAATAGGCTGTTTAGGGTAAGTCTGTCCATTACAACAGCCACTTTGGCAAGACGTCAACCACCATTTGGAGCCTTTAATCTAATCTGGAGAATCAATTTGGCAGAACAAAATAGTGACAGTGGCCGGTACATGTTCGAGGCCGACTTGCAGCTAGCAGATTCCCAGCCCATCGCTGAAATAGATAATGATGAAGCGCATGAATGATGCCCTGTTAGTCATTTGTTACATCAGAATATGAAAGATTAAAGTCTTTGATTTGCCAATTCTTAAATTTCAATGCGCACCCATGGCTGGTGTAGTGAGAATAATTGGTTTCGGACACTATCATAAACACCAAAGCTTGTGCGGAGTGGATCTCTCTCCCAGCGCCTCAGCGTCTGAGTCAGTGGCACTTCTGTCACCTAAATGGCCAATTTGTGCCCATTTAGAACATCAGAGCACAGCAGACAACTCATCCAGTCATTTATAATTATTTTACCTTTTCACGACTTCTCAGCACTATAATAAATTTCTCCCTACTCCTGGGAAGCACATGTGCTTCCAACTGTGAAAATTTAAAAAGGCTTAGGTAGAAGATTAAGGAGTGCAATCTGCAAAAATAAATATACTTATTCTTACACTTTCAGGTCGTTTATGCACTCTTTGTTCAGGTGGGACTGGGCAGAATCTAATATATCAATACTTCAGATCAAATACCTCTGTGTCTACAATTTAACATTTTTGGGGATCCGTTTTCATACTGTCATAAATTATTTACACAAAATTCAGAAAATTAGGAATGATCAGTAATAATGTGTAGTAAATGTGTAATCAGTGATCAGTAATGCGGGTACCATTAGTAGGTAAATGAGCAGCTAATTCATTGATTCATTTATTCATTTTCCAAGCTGCTTATCCTAATTAGGGTCGCAGGGTGCTAGAACCTATTCCAGTGCACATCAAGTGTATTATTTTGATTATATTTAAATTCATTGTTCAGCCCTCCCTCTGATTGTATTAGTGTTTTTTTTTTGTTTGTTTGTTTTTTTTGTTTTTTTGCATTAGCTGGGTTTTTCCTCCATAGAAAACTCAGAGGCGGCTGCCCCTTTCAAACTTCATGCCACCTTTTGGTCCCAGCATGATTGAACACATTTTTTGCACTCATAGTTCAGTAGGCTAATAACCACCATTCTTTACAATAGAATTTTCTAATATGACAACAACACTGGCAAAATCCACTGTCACACTATAATCAGCACACTGCTAGTGAAAATGTTGTTATGATAAATATTGTAGCTTAGCCTTACTGTTAACTAAAATTAAAGTAAGCATAGTCCAGCTGATTTAGAAGAAATGATATAATAATTAAAAAGCATTTTTAATACAAGAATCTCAACTTTAAACATAACTTTGGCAATAGAGACGGGACAAACTAGAATTATTGCCCAAAGCACCACAGCTGTATTAAAATTACTGAGGAAACACTGTATACTAATAGGTTTTTTCCATGAAAAAAATCCCTTCATCAGAATCAGAATCAAAATTTCTTTACTGGTCCCTGAGGAGAAATTGGGACACGCCTTTAAAATGGCTTAGATGTAACTCCTTAAACACCTTTGCATTCATGCAGTATGTATGGATCTATGAACACCTCAGACAGTGCCCACCTCTATTCAACTTTGCAAAAGTGTCAGTAGACTCTCACACTTTTCTCAAGGTTTGGAGAGAATGAAGACCCCAGCTACAACAATATGATAAAATATGTTATAAGCTAATAAGCGAAGTGTCAGCTTCTACTCCTGTATTACAATTCATGTTATAATATAAGGTAGTGAGCTCTACAGGCGGATAATAGCTGCTGGACGGAGACAGGGCTGTAATTTATTAGACTATAAACATTATTATCTTAATTCAAAGGCCTGCAATAAAAATACATTATCACAAGCTCAAGTGTGTAAATGATTAAACTCCTTAGACCCAAATAAGCTTTAATTCACCTTCTTTTCACTGGTTTCTCCAGATGCAAGTGAGATATTATAGGAATATTACAGGCGGCAGTACGTGTGTGTGGGCCTCAATTGTTGTTTTGATTCTCTTTATTACATATTAGGACCCACTCAGAAAGAGGATGGCCCATCTGACTGGGCCCATTCTGATGAATTAATAAATCTGTAATGATTTTACAATAACCAAAATCTCAGATGATATCTAATCTCATACCACAATATCAATTTTAAGAGACATGCATGCATGTTTAAAAGCAACTTGATGGTAGCTCTGTGACTAACCACGGTAACTATACAAACACAAACACTCTGCCACAGAGGAACAATACAAACACAAGGGCTGTGTTTTCTCATCCAACTCTCAGACGCAGCATCACTCACTCCATCTCTCGTTCCCATATCTCTTCTGATCTGTCTCCCTTTTTTCTACTGTTATTTCTCTTGTTCTCCCTCCTTCTCCCACCTGCTCCTCTCATTCTTCCCTCTCAAGGTCTGGTTGATAACAGCAGGGTCAGATGTGGAGCAGGGAGCCTCCCTCACGTGTCGCCTCTCCCACACAGCTACCAACCCCCAACGTCACAGCCAGCCTTCGCAGCGCGCACCACACACACACACAAACATACACCAAGCTCAGCACACGCTCACAAACCCACACCAAGGCAAACACGGAGCCAAACACATCCACACAGCACAAGACACACAAGCAAACTCATAATCACAAACACCAACACAATCAGAGGCTCACATACTGGAGGTGGAAGACACACAACAATGGCCGAGCTCAATACTAGACTCAAAGCACGTCATCAGCCCTGGTCCTGCTCTCCACACCCACACATGCATAGAAATACCTCCAGACTCATGTGTTTACAACGCAATCTGGATGCCCGTTCTCACAGGAGACAGGATTCTGTGGCCTATTATTTTTCAGCAATCGTTCACTGTGAAACGTATTAAAATAAGGACATGGTTAACTAAATTTCTGCTCAAAATATAAAGAACTGCAGGGATGTGTCCTGAAATTTGCTATTTTCTCATATAAACTGTGGCATGTCCATGTCTGGCCCTCATAAATCTGGGTTGCAGGCAATCTGATCAGTTCTTTTAACTTTTTTCCAATTCACAATCTTTTATCGCCATCTTTCATTTTTTTCATCTCTCTCTCTCTCTCTCTCCTCCATTTTTCCTCGCCCTCTCCATGACACAGAGGGAGAGAAACAAACAGCCATAAATTCTAACTCTGTATGTTCTCCTCCCTACAGAAGATGCTTGTAGTCTGGCTCTATACGTCAGCAGCAGTAGTCAATGTGTGCTGAAGTGCAGACCTCAGCAGCAACAAATACTGGGCTCCACAGCAAACAGTACAACATCAGGCTAATGTGGAAATCTAATCAAATGAACTATGTCTGCCCTGCACAGTGTACAGTATATACAAATGTGCACACAGATGCACTATTCATCATGCAAACGCACGTACACATAGAGACACATACATTAAAAAACAGATGCACAGACAGCAAAACGAGATGCACCCACACATATAAACAGGAATACTAGTTCAAACATACACACATGAGCTGACAGAGAGGCTAAGACACAGAATCTGGGTTTCAACCACAGTAGGTGCTTTCCTAAGGGCTTATTCAAAAAACTACCCACCCAAAAACAGAATTTACATATATTTATATAACTGTGCTTCATCTGTTTTGCTTAATTGGTTTATTTGCAGTCAGAAAAGACATTCATGTGACTGAAGAAAATTCTTTTTTTTTTTTTTATAAAACACTGATTAAAAGGCCACTTTGGGTAGGGGTGCCACAAACTACATACACACACACACACACACACAACAGGCAGGGGTAACAGAGTCATGGTTGTAATTTTTGCTTTCACTGCAAGACACTCATTAAAATGGCTGACAATAAGTGACAGACCCATGTGGATGCAACAACAGGTGTCCAGGGTGGCTTTAGTTTCCATTAACAGTTAATACCAAAATGAAAGAAACATAATTTGGATGTCAGAGCTCAAACAGAGCTCTAGTTTGCTCATCATTTTAACCACAGGTTAGTCTAAAGACTCTGGTTTCTAACTTTCTGAGGGATATTCATGTAAACAATTATCTTTTTAAGACTATATTTGGCAGCATTTTTTTGCCTTTAAGTAACAGGTGTTGGTAGAAACAGACAGGAAAGATGGCACACAACAAAGGCTGCAGGTCAGGTTCAAATCCCAGGTGTCACATTTTCATGGGCCAATTGATGTTCACCATTTACCACCATTGTATTTAGACCATAGAAACACATGTACACAAGTACACACATATCATATTCATGCTGGATTTCACCAGAGAAAAACGCCCATTGTATTAGACAGTGCTGCTGTTGGCCGCTGACCATTTAATGGGGTAAAGTGCAGATTCCAGTTAGAGTGCTATGGAAAAGGGGAATTACATATACATGGATTTGTTTTATGGTAGAATATTCATCGTTAAGTAATGGAGACACTGTTGTAGGGTATAAATCATTGGAAAAACATTGTAATTCTACTTCCAACTGGATTCTCCCTTTAGGAGGTATTTTCAAAATGTACTAGCCTAAATATTTTCTATGTCCAACAACCCAAGCAATACAAAGCAAATTAGACTACTATGACAAATGCTTCAGTTAAATTCTGGAGCTAATTCTTCGTTTTCTGGATCTGCTGTGGTTTCTGGATCATTGCTAACCTGGACATAAAAGCTCCTAGAAATGATAATCCGATCTCTGCAAATTACGTGAGTGACTCACCTTGTAACATAGAGCTGCTCATATGTACAGACAATGAACACTACAGTCTAGCTGGTCTACAAGCTAGTGTCCGGACAGATGAAACAGACAAGAAATCAGACCGTGAAAATAGAGAGAACAGTAAAAAATATATAATATATATATATATATATAAAAAATAGTACTGTTTGCTATTAAGTTTTCTTAAAAATTCAGATGCTGTAGCTGCATTGGATTAGGAATGCCAAACAACACAAGCCAAAAAATGGATTCAAAAAGTGGCTTCTGCTCTAGAATGGATTTTAACTCCTAAGTCATCACCCAAGGGAAACATTTAATATTTCAACAGTATCTTGAAGAACATAAACGGGATTGTGTTTTGCACTGGGTTTCCCCCTGTAGCATAATCACAAGGATTGAATGTGCCTTACATTAGTACTGGCTGTTCTGGCTGGTGGCAGGGACACACCACAGTCTGTATCATATGAGAGTCAGCTGGGAAAATAAATACACACTCACACATAACATAATATGGGAGTCGACTGTTAAAGAAATACAACACAGGGATGAAGTGGAAGATAAGAAGGGGTGTTATGCAGGTTTGAATAAACTGTAAGTTAAATTATTATGTTTATGGGGCAGCTGTAACCTAGATGTTGGAGAGGCAGGCTTCTGGCCTATTTTTTATTGGCTTGAATCCAAAAAAACTGAAAGGAAATCTGGGGTAAGAGGTTTAAATGAGTAGCCCACTGCTCCACTTCAGCAACTGCAGTACTGCCAATATGTCCTTGAGCAAGGCACTGTGCCCAGTGAACCAGCTTTGACGACTGTTCTTGTACTGGGCAGTTCCCAAAAGCAAAGCAGTACCAAAGCAAATTCCTTAGCAAATCTGGATCATCTGGTTGAATTTGGTTAATGTGGCAATAAACCATTAGGCTAAATCTTGCACTCACTATTAGCAAACCTGATTCAAAATGGACTTTAAGTCCATCAACATAAATCTGTGAAATTCAGACCAGGGTTAGATTTACAGCATATCATATTCACTTCTCTCAAGTCACCATGAGTAGGGCCTTACGATTTCTGTAACATGATAAATTCAGCTGGATTCACAATCTATGTTGAAAAACAGAATAGCAAGACATAAATGAGATTTTTCTCTGTATTCATTTAACAGTGGTGTACCACCACAGCATAGAGATAACTACTACTGCAAGAAAATAGGTCAAATTAAAATTAAATTTGTAATTTAGTCTTACTATTATCCAAAACTAAAATAGGTATAGTCCAAATGTTTTGTAAGTAATGATCATGATTACAAAAAAAACAAAAAAACAAAAAAACAACAACTTGAAAGATAATGTAGACCCTAATAGCGACACACAAGGGACAAAACTGGAATTATCGCCCGAAGCAGCACAGCTGCATACAATTACAGAGGAAACACTGAAATGTCATTTAACGTATCACTAGAGCAGTGTAATGGAGCTTGATTTTCTCATGCATAAACATGTGTGTCGGCACGTGCGCGGACCGGATATTTTGGAGAGAGAAAGCAGCAGGTTGAAGTGAGCAGGAGGTGGAAACGACACTGCATCTGTAAAGTTGAGAAATGCTACACTTAGTCCATAATTCAATGCGGAGCAACTTTCAAAGGATTTTTATGAATGTGACAGTTACTCTGTTACATCTGTTACTCAATCAGTTACTCTGTTGAACACACATGCAACAATCACACTAAATAAACAGATAAATAAATAAATGAATGAATAAATACAAGATAGCCAACAACTGGTGCACTACAAAACACAGG
Source organism: Myripristis murdjan (assembly GCF_902150065.1). NCBI lineage: Eukaryota > Metazoa > Chordata > Actinopteri > Holocentriformes > Holocentridae > Myripristis > Myripristis murdjan. The sequence continues at coordinate 8,099,547 of NC_043986.1, read as the reverse complement.
CACACAAAAACAAACTTTCTTTACAAAGACTATGTATTCCAGGATGTACTTTATGTAGATTGATTAATTTCTTTATGCTGAGCACTGTTACTAAAATTAACAACTCTGTTACACCACACATACATGATGTGCAGTGTAAGAGAGAAAGAATCCATAAGTACACGTATGACATAAAAAAAAAAAAAAAAAAAACCACAAAATTGTGCGGGTAAATATAATTTGAAAAAAAGAGCCGGAAAAGTAGTATTAGTTCAAAGTCCAAATACTGAAAAACTTCTGAGAACTGTCATAGTATATCCACCGTTCAAAGTGATGTTCCATAATTAACAGAGGAACTGTATTTTCTCTTTGAATCAGTATATTTCTGTTAACAGTAGGAATTCTGCTAACCCATTGCCGTGCTCTCTTTTCCTAAATAACCATGACTAAATTTTCAACACATGTTCATAGTCTGAGTTATTTGTTTAGTTGGAACGTATGGCGTACACGCAGAGAGGAACTGTAATTTGATAAAAGTCACCTATATACTCTCACAAAAGATAAGAAACAAACCATAGATATGAACTGCTCTGAAATGCAGCAGATTAAAAGTAATGACATTACTGCAGCAGAAGAGAACAACAAGTTTAAAAAAAAAGATTTGTATCCAAGCTCGAAGAAAAACACGAGAGAGGCTTTGTATGTGAGGACTGGTGACAGGTGCTTTACACTTGGCCTTGAGACAATGACGCAACACTGAGGCTGACTGTGATCAGGCACTGTGATCAACAAAGTGTCAAACCAATGAGCGCAGACAACACATTTCTGTCCAGGTAACTTTTGTATTTAACCATTAGAAACCTCAGCAGATTCACTTGTTTTGTTTCAAAGACATATTTAAAACTAAATTACAAGACAATTACCATCAAGTTACCACAAAATTACCCATAAAATTACCTTGAAGACTGAAAATGATTGCAAAATTAGCAAAATATGTGGGAGAAAAAAAATTAACAGAAAAACACTGACCAGAGCTCATAAAAATATTGTAACAAAAATAAATAAATAAAAATAAATTAAATAAATCCATTAGTAAAAGAAAGAAAATTAGCAAAACATTTTATAGAAAATCACCAGCAAATATGTGAAGAAAAAATAGAATTATTACAAATGTAGCTTTAAAATTAAATTATATTACCAAAATGTAAAAAAAAAAAAAAAAAAAAAAAAAAAAGTTCATCCTTTTTAAGTGTGAGTTTCATGCAATAGTAATGATTTACTCAAACTCAAGAAAGGTTATACCATGCACTCCTTCTTCTGTATTACTGCCTAACAGGAGAAACGGAAACACACACACACACACTCAAGCAAGCATGGCTTACCCAGCAAGCAGAAGCTAAGCATGAAATATGGAGCGTCAACACAAAGAGAACATGCATAAGGGTTGAATTAGCAAGCTCACCATATCAACTACACTGTTTTCCCAGCTCTCTGATTTATGGAGTTGAAAAGAACATTGCAGTGCTTAATTTATTATACAGAAGTTGCACGCACACATAAAAATGTGGTTTGGGGAAACAATTACGCTGCATGTGCACGCATATTAGCTTAAACATTTACATACAGACAATTAATACATCAGCATTACAAAAGTGCACAAACAAATGTATTACATAACACACATGCACACACACATGGGGTTTCCTCTGTGACAGAAGAGCAGCAGGAGTTCATGAGATTAGTTATTAATAATAGCTTGTCTCTAATGGACCATTTTCTGTTACTTTTTTTGCACTCCATCTCTTCCACCCATCCCTCTCCTCCGTTAAACTGCCTTTCCCTCTCCACACATCACATTCGCTACACTCACACTTTTTTCTATTACTCCATCTCTTCCTCTCAATTTTGCAGTGCCTCCCTGCTGTCCTCTCTTTATTACCATTTCATTTTTGATAGAGATGTCACAAGAATTGATGTGGCACTAATTCAACACAACGGTTGGATGATATATTGAAATTATACTGACATCACGATCTGACACTAGATATTGTCTGGTATTTTGATAGTAAAGTATCAATATATGGCATTAATGTTGTCTTTTCTGGTTTAGAGGCTAAATTACAGTATGACAATGCAAATCTTCCCAGCTTATTAGACTGCTGTAGCTGTTCCATTACTTTTCCTTTACCTGCTGTGTCATTAAGTCCACATTACTGATGATTGTTTAAAAATCAACCGTTTCAAAAATCTGATAACAGCTTATGAAAGTAGGCACTCTACAATACCATCACAATATCAATAAAGGTATTTGCTCAAATATATTGTGATATTCCATTTTATGTTTAACACTCAGCTCTAGTCAATACTAAACTTTGAAAACAATACTAAAGTTTTTAGTATTGGTCAGCCTGATCCCTGACTCTGTATCTCAGTGTTATTCTAACTCAGCTTAAGCCTGTAAGGCAAAATGAGAGCACATAATCACACCACTGTGCTTGGTGTTACAGCAGGGCATTTCATACAGCTCCTCTAATTTGAAATGAGTGTTTTGTTGGGCTGTTTTGTTTTTTACCAGAAGGCTACAGGCCCACGTTGCACTTAAAACTCAGTCTTCTTTTTCTAATGTTGCATTTATGTTTTAATGTTTCAAACAAAAAGAATGTTTACTTGTTTTTTGTCTATACAAAGTTTTTGCTATGAAGAGTGTGAGCTCAATGGGATTCATATTTTTGCTGTGAAACTATCAGATAGAGAATCAAGTAATTTCTAGGGCCATAACCGACTCACAATTTCCAGAGCCGACTACAGTCAGCCTTTCAATGAAACTAATCCACCACCTTGTAGACTTTTAGGGGTCTGCCCTAGTTATTTTACTGGTACTGGCACCATCGACCTAAATTGTGATATCAGGACTTTCCTACTTTGTAATGTATTTATCTCATTATGCATCTGTCTCTGTTCTCCTGCTGAGCCTCTCTCGTCCTCTTTGCCAAGAAAACAATTTCTCTCTTCAGCTCTCTCAGCCTCCACCTCCCTCTTTCTGTCTGCCATCGACCTTCCACTCTCCCCATCTCTCCCAACCAAGATTGCTCTCACACTCCAGCCTGTTCCTCTTTCTGTCTCGGTCTCTGTCTCCCACCATTCAACTCTCTTCTCATTCTATCTCACTTTACGTCTCTCCCACTATCTAACACCGCCTGTTTCCCCTCCCACTGTCTCTCTCTGTGTCTTTCAACCCTCGTCACCCATATCTGAGCCTCACTCTCTCTCTCTCTTTCTCTCTCTCCCCCACTATCTAAACCTCTCTCTCTCTCTCTCTCTCTAGCTCCCCCTCTATCTCATTCTCCAGCAGACTAAAGTCCTTAAAAGGAAGTGGCCCTGTCCTGCTTAGAGCTGCACTAGCATTAACCCTTTCATAGTATTATCAGACCTTTGGCTACTAACTTAATCCCTTTTCACCTGGCTTGATTGTGCTCCTGTTCTTACATTCAACACATCAAGCAGAGTGGGAAGACAACACCAGTCACCTGTTACATGCTGCTGTACTAAATGTTGGCCAGCAACTTTGTCAAAATTTTCAGATATTCTGGCAGGTATCCGACTATCATTCCATTGTACTACTCTATCAATAAATAAATAAAGTTTGCTGGTAGATGCAACAATAATAATAAAAGTGGCTGGTGAAATTTATAGCTGATGGACAAACATTTCATTCTTTTCCTCGTTGCCAGTCCCCACTTAAGTTTATTACTCCCATGTTCATTTAACCACTGAATAAAAACAGAATTCAAATTCAAGAGTGTGCTATTCTGTTTTTATGGGATTTACAACATATGCTGTGTTTTGGTAAATCCTATACAGTTCTCATGGAGCAATGACAAGAGCACAACATCAAGAACCCTTCTGCCAATTAACACACAATTTACAATTTATAAGAGAGCTTTAAAGTAACTCAACCCATACCTCTGCACAGCTACACTTAAATACCTGTATACAACATCTTTTATCTTAATTATAAGCTGTATGTCGCTCACTATCAAACTGGTGCATTGCACACGGGAGTTTGGACGCTGCAGTGGAATGCAGCACACTGACGCACTTCACACTATTTTACTGATACCATCATTGGGAAATTCTTTTACTGCTACACACCAGTGCATGCAGATAAGTGAAAAGCATGCTGTACATGAGGTGTTAATTTAGCTCTGCAGCAAGCCTAAAAGCTTTAGGAGTGACCTGGCAGCCACCGACGTCTTAATTCCTGACCTGACCAATCCACTTTCTTTTTGCTGGTGTGCTGCTCTGAGAATATAGTCAGGTTACAGTCATTCAGGACGACAGAATGGGGGAGTTCAGACAAGTGCAGTATTTCAGGTGCTTCTGATCAAACAGGCTACTGATAAAGAAGCCTTTTGATTTCCATACAGATTTTGTTGGACTGTTTGGTATGCTTGCTATCTAGGAATGTTGCCATGATAGTGAGGTCTTGATTCCAGTGCTGATACCACTACAAATGTCATGGTTTCAAAAAAACAAAAATGAGAACACACACACACACACACACACACACAAAAAAAAAGCATTTCAAATTTTAAATTGCAAATGTGACTTTTATGTGAGTGGACAATCCTACATTTGATGAAAAACTAATATAGTGCACACGCTGCTTAAAATTCTTGAGAATTACATTTTCTCAACTAAGGTAATACTGTTCTTGTTCAAAACTACAGCAGTAAACTGTGCAACAGTAGTAGCTAGGATGCACTGTTTTTTTCCCCCCTCTCTGACATTTTGTCTCAGGGGAGCAGTAAGCAGTTCATCTCTCTCATTGACATGTTGCCTCCACTAAAAAAAAAAAAATTCTTGGAAGCAATACATTTGTCAAACTGACTAGCAAGCACTGGCCACCTCTGAGGACTATTTAGTGCTTGCGTCAAAGCTGGCTGCACAGTCCGGTGTGAATTTGTTTGATTTTACACTTGCTGGTGTATTGCTGGAAGGATATGTAAGGGGAAAAAAACTCATCAACTGAAAGACTCTACAGGCTACAGTTTCGTAATAGGAAAATACCCTAATGGTGAGAGTAGTATGTGTTGTGTGGGTTCTTGATAGTGTTTCCATCTTCACTCGGGCTCTTCACTGTGCTGAGTGCAGTCTGTGATTAGTGACAGACTGTACTACTTGGAACCTGTTTGATGTACTATGAGAGCAGTGGAGTAATATGAATCAGTCTGAGGCAGGGTGTGAATGAATAAGGAAGCAGCAGATCTGACTTGGACATCTTCACCTGAGGAATGCTGCCTGCCACCTGTAGAATGTGACATAACAGAATGCAGATGCCAGGAAGCACTTTTCTGTCCTCGTCTAGCATTGAGCTTAAGAGATCAGATGACACATATGTTTTTATGCAATATTTTCAGCCTGGAGCCAACTGAAATATTTCCAGTTTCTAGCCATGAGAGCTACTGCATCTTTTTGATGTGGGATTGGCCTATAATTCTTTTTGGATCTCGAGCCACAGTTCAAGAAACATGACACAGGAGACTTAAGTGATATTGAAGCAGTAATATGACAGTAGTTGCTGCATGTGGCTAAGGCATTACTGTCATCATAGAATGGGATGCAATGTGTGGGTCTAAAGCTGGCACATACCCACATGACAAGAACAGCAATATGTTTTAATGAGCCTGGGTCCCAGGGCAACACTCAATTTTTCACTTTGGTTCCCAGGGTGAAAAAGTTTATGAACTCATGGGCAAGAATGGCATGAGTAAAGCAGTCCAGCCCAGTAGCGGGACTCCCGAGGTCCAGTGTGTGGTAAAACGTCAAACAGCAGAAAGACATTAGTGGGCGGCCTGCGGGTAGGAGAGAGCAACATGCTCTCATCAAACTACTGGGGTGTAACATAAACAAGGCCAATCTGGCCTCCTGTTACGTGACCATTTACAGTCACAAAAGAACTCAAACCTCCACATTCTCAAGCCTCTGTTTAGACTTCAGTCCCTAATTGCAATACCATTTAGCCTGTAGCCAGTGGATACTATCTTCTGTGCTATAAGGACTGCTAACAATGTTAGGAGACTGGTATGCTTGCTTAAATTAAATTTAAGTCACTGTAACTCTTATTTAAGAGTTAAATGAAGAACCACGACAATTTCTGACCAAGCGCATGTGCAAAAACAGTCATTTGAGAATGTCATGCTATCTAGCTCCATCCAACACAAGCTGGTTGAACCAGGGGATTTAAACAGAATGCCTAGCAACCATACAACCTAAACAACGGTTAAAACTTGTGCTCTCTTTCCTTCTCTTCCTGTCTTCATCCAACACCACCGCCAACCTCCCACCCCCCATGATGACTTCATCCCTCCTAGACATGCAGACAGCAATGATGCAGCTGCCCTTTGAGAAGATAAATAATAAGAGGGTTACACAAAGACGGCATTATCAAGGCTGCAATACAAAGACAAAGATATGACAGGCAGTCATATCCAGGCTATTATAATACACTGATATCAAAGACACTTATAAAGAGGGGAGGGCCGTGAACCGTTACTGACCCTGAGAGTCTGCTTATCTGAATCATGATTAGGCGAGGACGCTACCTATCACTGTCACCTCAAGCCATGATTGGCTACGGGAATTTCAAGGCCAGTGGTCTCCATGGTGATGGTGACACTAGGCTAGTTCTCTATGTGAAATTAACCAACAATACACACAGTAGGAACGCAATGGTTTGAGAACTGGATGGTCCATATGTGTATACAGTGTGAAGAAAAGGCACAGTTTGATGATTATTAAGAGTAATTTATTTTTGGATCTGACCAAATGACTTCTGATGTCTCACAGATCACAACAACATAAAACAACCTAACGTTTTAAACTAGATCGCAACCATTTTGCTGAGCTTTTTAAGCATGTCAAGTGTTTGATGGGTTCTTGAAAAGGCTGTACCTGCTTTGTTGGCAGTGACGTCCACTCCTAATTCTGAACTTACTTGTTTTTAAAATGAGAATTTTATATTTTATCCCATACCAGGATTAGGTTTCATTAAGCAAGTTGCCACCAAGACGCACATAATTCAAAATTTCTTATGTTAGTTTGATTTGATCATGCAAAGATGGGTAACAATCTGGAAGATGCAATATAGCAAGCTGTGTTGGAGTCATTAGCAGACACTTTTGTGCATTATGTTTCAAATATGATATCAGTCATCTGGCCATATATCTAAGGAACCCAAAACACTTCCATATTGCAGATTTAAGGTGCTTTTTGGTGAAAATACCAAAATACTATTGTGATTCACTCTCATGGGAAGTTTTGACTAGTGTAATCTTGTGAGAATGTAAGGCTGCATCCAAGAATAGACACAGATACTATAGCTTCTAAAAAAATTACAGCGAGCATATTGTGGGGTATTTAAGTGTGGTTAATGGTGCCATCCGTTGATTTCTGCATTGCTACTTCTCAGTATTAAAATGGGTCTCTAAATGCTCTAAACATCTAAAAATACGCATGCTACTTTGTGACGTAAAATGTCTGTGGTTTAAAGGCAGATTAAATACTGATTAAACACTTCAGGCCAGCATACTAGCAGATTATTTAGCTTGTGCTATCAGCAGGTAATAAACCATCATGTAGATTTTTTTATTATTACTGTTTCAGAAACATTTTGGTGGTAAAATGGTTTAAGTGGCTGGTGTAGCCCATTCACAGCCAACATTTCACATCATCAAGTGTGAAGTTTATCTTGTTCATCTTAACATTTTTGCTAACTCCAGAAACATCTGCCCCAAGGTGTCAAGATCACTGCTGCATATTATGTTCCAGAAGAAGTGTGAGGAAGTATTCGCATGTAGTCTTGACTCTATCTGCTCATGTAGAGCCAACACAGCAATTTCAGTAATTATACAAAATGTACATGGTTTCACATCACTGCTTTATGTTTCAGTTGACAGATCAGTATCAGGCATATTAGGCAGGGTAGCAGGGCTGCACTATATATCATTTCAGCAGCAACACTGCAATGTGTGCATGTGCAATAGTCACATGTCATGGAAAAATTGCAAGGTTCTAATTTCCAGACAAGAAAAGTCTGTCTGATGTCAAATAATTTAGTCTAATCTTGGGTACACAGAATTTGTTGCTAGTGACACGCAGGCTCTGCATGCACAGTGATCAGTCCACTATGTGCTGTGGTAAAGAGGTGCACTTTATCAAACAACCAAGGCAGGCTTCACTAGTCACCGATCACAACCTGAAAATGTTTCGGTTGTTGGATAAAGTGATCAGGTGCACCCCATCACCAGAGCACATAGTGAAGTGCTGGCTGTGCATGCAGAGCCTGCATGTCACCTGCCTGTAAACATGCACGAGATGCAGCTATTGTCACAGATAATGTTGCCTGGAAGCTAGAGGCAGGTGTTCGGTTAAACAGGGTAGCTTCTGAGTGCGTGCATTCTCATTATCAGAAGCACCTTGTCCTGATGCTGGTTAAAAGTTAAAAAGTTACTGTCACATGGCTGGTCCCTGCCCTAATGTAAGATAAATTAAGTCGGCTTGATTCAGAGTTTTGCCTGTTTATTGTCCACCTAGCAGATTTAGGGCATATATTTGAACATTAGAAATGGTAAATTAACACAATTGGTTAATTCATTGATGAAACCACTGTGACATGCAAGTCCATTTGAAAATTTTAGTAAGAAACATATGTTGTTTTTGCCAAATACATCTCCACCTGTTCTCTCTCCACTTGTCCAGAGTGGCATAAGTGAAACTGAAATGGAGGAGCCCAAGCTGACTTGTGGCGGTTGGCAGAGGACTGAACCAAGTGTGCTAGCCACAGGAGGGGGACGGGGTTGTTTTGTTAGAAGAGGATAGACTTTTTAAGTGACCAAATGATGAAAATTCTGATTGTTAATTGTATATCTGTGCATAAATATCACACTGTATGTATCTTGTGAAATCGCCTGTATTTTCTGCAATATATATCACAGGAAAAAAAAGATATCACAGTGTCACTTTTTTCCCCAGTATCATGCAGCCCTACAGGATAGGGTAAAATCATGAGCTACATGCTGGCTTTTGTCTGTTCAGCTGTCTGCCCCAACAGCCAGTTTTGGCAGGAAACCAACAATCTTTTCTGTTCTTTTCTGAAAGTCTTTTAGCTGGCAGCTGGTGAACTTTGGTATCCACCTGCTACTGTATCGAGTGGACCAACAAGTTCATTTCGCCCCTTGTCTGAGCCTAACAGGGAGAGGTCAAAAGTTAATACACCATCTTTAAGGCGCAACAAACTACATTCCCACCTTTTTTTATTAACGGACACACATTTCCACCTTAAATTGAACTTGGGATCTGAAGCCAATTAGCACCAGAATATGGTGTCAGCCAATGTTTTTGTAGTTCATTCTCAAGGGATGTATATTTTCAGTGCAATGTTTCCCCTGAGACCCCAAATTATACAGATTTAACTGCTCAAGCAATTTTTGCCCCCCTATTTTTAGTCTTCTAACCTACTTATGTAGAAGTAATTTGGGAAAGCATTTAGAAACATATACCATACCCAGAAGCAATTCCTCTCATACGCTTAACCAATTTGAATCGTCATACGACCAATTTCTAGACCTTGATCCAGTCTCTGAAAAGCTATGAACACGGCCACAGTGAAAACTGGGGCTCAGTCTGCTGAGCGTGGTACTTGGGCTGGGTTTCAAGGAAGCACTTAACTAACCTGCTGAACTGGAACTGATCAATCCCATTTCTCATAACAAAGAAATCCAATGCACCGCCATGATTCGCTGTGCAGACACTAAAGTGAATAGGAAGCTTCATTCAGCGCTCTGCCTTTACTGGCAGTCAGGACGGTTAACCCCACTTGGCTAGAGTGACTGACTGACTGTTTCATTCTCCGTGCTGGCCAGTTTGGCATAGCGCTTTCCAGCCTGTCCAACTAATGTCTCATTCACATCTGTCTGTCTGTATGTCTCTCTTCTACCGTGTCAGTTAAGCCTTTTTTTGGTTTTTTATCATATATCGAGTGTACAAGTGGGGGAAAAAAAAACTCATCTCTCCCACCGGCCACTTTCAGCAGTTCACAAGCCAAATATATTTTTTGAATAGTAACGGAAACGATGGCTGGTTGTCTGCCAAAGTGGCAGTGATGGCAGACAAGCAGCCAAAGTCAAAATTTATCTGCATTTGGCTGGTGGCGAGCGTTGGCTCTACCTACCAGCCTCTCTCTCTCTCCCTCTCCTCATTCAATCTCCTCCTCATTCATACTCTCCTTCTCTTTCTCTACACTTCTCCCCCTCGTAATTCTCTCCTACCCACGTCCCTCCCCTTCACTCTGTCTCTCTCTTTCTTGCCCTGCCAATGTCTGCTCTGCTAAACCGTCCTAATAACCCGTACTCTCCCTAAGCCATCTAGTCTAATGAGATTGGGCCTGTACAATCTAGACCGATACATGCAGAGTGAAAGGCAGGAGGAGGGTTGGGAGGAAGAGAGCAGTGCTCAGAGAAAAAAAAGAATGGGCTGACATAGATAGAGAAAGCAGGTTGGGATAGAAGAATGACTGACATATTACATCATATGGACAGACTGATGGATGAAGGACAAATATCTGTTTGTCAAAGTTCTGAACTGAAACAAATCTAAATGCATCTGAGGGCGATATTAGAGAAAAGCTGCCAGGAAAGAAGGAGAGCATGAGTGAGAGAGAGAGAAAGCCTTGACATGTCTGTTTACTCTGTCAGTCTGAGCATGCTGATTTCCCATGCGTGCCCCAACAATGGAGGACAACTTTAGCGTGTTACTCTGACCTGATTAACACAAGCTTTTCTTGCGTAAGTGTTACAGAAAGTGACACAAAAAAGCAATGCATAAAGAAAAGCAAATAAAGTAGCCCACTGGTCCCAAAACCTTGGGCACATTCTCTTATCTCATGTATGCAGGTTGGGAAATGATGACAAATATAAACTGGGGCTGGTAAGTTTGTCCACCAAGCCACTTGGGCAAGTAACCAGCCCATACAATTCCAAAAATATAGGTAAACAAGACTGATCAATTGTCTAATTCATGAATCACTGTAGCTGCTGTGTAGTTATAAGAAAAACTTGTGAATCACAGAACATACAAGATGTTTGTCAAACAGGCTAGGGTGAACAGAGAGGCATCTATCTATCAACTCAGACTGAGGACTGAGTTTCCTTTGTTTAGCAGCAGAGGTAGGACAAATATTCATAGCATCATTGTACTGAAATACTTTCTTAAAGGATTCTGTCTCGATGCGGGATCCTCAATAATTGTACTTTTTTGAATAAACATTTGAGTAAAGGTGGAAGCAAAACTAAAAATTCACACAGCACTTTCTGTGGTAAAAGCAGATGTGTGGGAACACTCTAGAGTTTATGAAGTTGAAGGCAAAACAAAACATGCCACAACTCATGCTGTTTGTGGAAGTGCTACACAAATATTAAGTACATCAGCAACACCACTAGCCTTACTTGCTAGACAGCAGTCTGTGTCACTATACTTCAGGGTTACTTCAAAAAATGACTGAATCATAAAATCAAGGTTTTGCCTATGTTCTAGTTATGGTAAAATAGCCAGGTTAGGTTAAAATAATTTTAAAAAAAGTTATTTTCTGGCTGTATCACCCTCTCCTACCCTGCCTGTTGGTCAATGCATTGATTGAGGACCAACGGCCACATCCTCTGTAAGTCTCAGGCCAGCGCTCCCTCCCTCTATTTTCCTCTCTTTCTTTCCCTATCTCCTTACCAGTGCAATTTTCTCTCTCTTCTCCACACCCACCTTCTATCATTCCCCTCCTAACTTTGTCCCCAGTCCTCGTCCTCTCTCTCCTTCCCCCTTACTCATTACAGAGAGGGAAGGGAAAAAAGAAATGGAGGTCAGATGAAGTCCATCCACCATGACCCTCTGAGCATCAGTCATTCTCTCTCATTCCCCCAGTCAATGTTCATGTCGTTCACTCCCTCCTCTCCTTCTCTAACCCTGTACAGGGAGAACAAGGGTCACTTTGGGTCCACGGCCATCCAGTGTTTCCCTTTAAACATCCTTCACTAGTTGTGGCTTTGATGCTCTACACTTTGCCGCCTCATGTTAAACACAAAAACATTAAAACTGTGGACCTCCCTTTGAATGTAGTATTTTCTTTGCTAAATCAAACTGAGTAAAGTTAAACAAAAGCCGCCATTAACTTGTTGAAGTAACACATAATCTGTTAAATCCTCAAAGCTATATGATTAGGGCTAAAACAATTTTTCCAATTTATTTTGCTGAACAGTCACCACAATGGGCCTGCAGATGAAGACAGCATCATTTATCACTGTTGCTGAGTAAATATGTCTAATTCTCTGTCTTTTAAGTCCTTTGAAAAATTTCAAAGCTCATCAATTAACTAAAAACAAATGGTCACCAAGCTGAAAATAATGGTGTTTTTACTAGTTTCTAGGAAGTTTAGATTTTGGAGATTCAAAACTTTCACCTTGCCAGCAACAATAGGTGTGCTACATAAGAATGACGCATCTGTTTATGGTTTTGATAATCATCAAAAATCATTCCCCTCTATTTAGGGCTGGACCAATATGCCATTTTGAGGGTGAAAAAAGTCAATATATTGGCACAAATGATCAATAATTAACAGTTTCATTATATTTACAGTACTGTCAAGTTGTCAAAAGATCAGCTCTGTTCAACTATGGTTAATATTTTTTGAGGCACAAAAACATTAGCCTCGAAAAATTTTTATTACATATTTTAGTGATGCTAAGCAAACAAACAAAACCTGTGTAATGCATAAAAAGCTAAAAAGCCATTTTACATTCATGTGTTTTAAGATATTGGTTAGAATTAGTGTTAGATATTAAACAAGCCATGAGCCCCTACCTATATCTATTTTATATTGCTGTGAAAACATTTACAAATTTGTCCTTAAACGCATCGTAATGTAACTCGATGCAACCTCTCAATATTGAGAGGCCGACAGCAGTGTGGATAAGGTTGCCGCTTGTGAGACCCAGCTCTCAGGAAATTGCAAAATTGAAATTGCAGAATTATGTATTGCATTTCTACTTTTAATTCATAATTATTGAGTTCAGTAAATACTGGAGCATTTCATTTCACTGCCTGTAGAAACTTGTAATTTCACAATCATGCAGAGTGCAATGACATACAACACGACTCTAATGCCGACCTCAGAGGAGAGGTGGTTAGTGGAATTAGTGAAATGGATTGGTTTATAGCCATTTAGTGAAATTACGTTCAAGAAGTCATTCAAAACTTTAACTGGTTCAACAGGCAGTGTGACAGTAAAGGCTGCAAGATGGGTTTTGCAATACAGCAAATGAATAACATTACTACCCGGAGAGCGAGACGGGGCGTGTGAACTCTAAACAGTAGTGGGGGAGGAGGATATATTGACAGTGGCTAACGGCCTTTTCCTCTCCCCCCATTTCCTCATTTTTCTGTAGTGCCGTTGTAGGCAGCTCAGGGACAGGGAATTAGGAAGTGCCAAAGTTCAAATTATGTGTATCAAGACATGCAGGCAAACCACATTGTGCCACAGACTGACCTGCCACCACATTATCTTTCTTTCCTCCTTTTCCCATGGTCTGTTTATTTTCCTGCTTTTAGGCTATTTTTTCCTCATGTCCACTTGACCCGTCTATTCCTTCATAGAGTCAACCTCCTTTTTTCTTTCCATTTCTCAATATTGCTCTCTGTTTTGTCCCTGCACTCCTGCAAAGTAAGTTAACTGGAAGAAACGGGGATTCAATAGCAAATAAACAGACTCCTGTGTTTGTAGCCTGTTGTCAACCATAAAACCTCCCACAGACTTTACCTGAAGGACAGAGTACAGGCTGTAAACACACTGTCAATCCCTCATTTGCACATGATTTGTAATTGCGTTGACATTAATGAACTTGTGACGCAAGCATTGACAGTACATTTCCTAAACTAATGCTGCACTATTGTTTCAGTCAAACCTTCTGTAACTACGTTTCTAACCATCGCAGCTCAGATTTTCATAAACTGACACAGAGAAGGAGATAGCAGAAAGACAACTAAGCTAAAGGGCAGACACTCAACCACAAAAATATGCTGGCAGTCAGAGACGTTAAAGACAGGAAGATACAGAAAGAAACACAAAAGACAAACAGGGAGGAGGACAGGTGGGGAAATATAAAGATGGCCTACAGAGAGACGTCAAGATGCAGAATCAGAAAGACAAAGAAAGACAAAGGAGGAAACACTGGGCAGGTGGAGAGAAATGTGGAGAAACAGACCTTAGAATGAAAGATGCAGAAAAAAAAGTCATCACATCACAGGGAGGTGGGTCATCAGGTAAGGAAACAGACAGACAGGTATACCAATGAGCACAAAGCATAAAGGAAAGGAGAGACATGCATATGTAATGCCAGGGAGACAGAAAAGCAAAAAGAAATTGCAATTAAAACAAACAGGTGGACAGGCAAAGAGCAGTGTTAGCTATGTGACACTGCTTCCATTTAAAAAAGTGGACAGGTAGAGAGACAGACAAACAGGACCACAGGCGAGACAGGAAGACAGACAGGTATTAAAACAGCCAGACTGAGTGCTATGAGCCGTCCAAGGGCTTTTCCACTCAACCCTGTCAGTCAGCCAGTGAGTGAGGTGGGTCACTGCAGGGATGCTAGGCAGTATTAGATTTGCCTGCAGGCTAAAAGCACAGTGGACACACTCCGCAGCCTGCTAATCAGGTCACCTGTTGCACAACAGTGCACAGGGACCAGCCGCACACAGGCACATGAACGCACACACACACACACTGACATACAAATGCACACACTCAGAAAGCACTACTGCACGCATGCGCTGCCTCTCACTTTAATTCGTTCACACAAGCGCACACATACACACAGCAGGATAATGAGTATGGACATCTCAGCTCTGCCTGCTTGCACTAATTGCCAGCGCCTATAGGCAGTCACTTTAACATCTATTTATCAAATACAAATGAGAGAAAATGGCATGCATGTTCATTTCAATGGAACAGAGATATATATTGCACGATGACAAATTGCATTATGAAGCATAAAACTGAATTATAAGAGAACAGGATGAAACAAGAATAGAATAGAGAGCAGATAAAATGTTATACTGTAAAGTTTAAGTATAGCTCTCTCACTGCCTATCTGCCGCCTGTTGCAGACAAGCAGGTGGTCACACATCATGACCTGATAAGTCAACACTTAAAGTAGGAGTCTTAGGACAAGTGAGTGACCTGCAGGGTGCAAAGAATTACCAATTTCCTGGAAAGGTTAAAGAGGAATCACAAGGAGAGAAGGAGAGATGCTTGGGATACAAAGACGGGGAAGAGAGAGGAGGACGTGGGAGACCGACACAAAATAAGCAAAAGAGACAGAGAGAGGGATGGATAGAGTGTTAGAGGATGACGTGAAAGAAAGAAGGAGATGAGAACAAGGCAGTCAGAGGTCAGAGACTGAATTTCACTGTGTGTGAGAGAGAAACAGAGCGATTACACCAAGCTACATTAACCCCCTGTTCCAACAGCAAGCAAACAGACAAGTAGCACATTCATCCCCTTCACACATAAATGCTACGTCGTCTCACTGAGTGTATCTGCCAGTGCATGCCACTGAATTTTTCTCATATTGCTAATGGTGGTAGTTGCCAACCCAACTGGTTTCTTAAAACTGATAAGGATCAATCTGCAAATTCATTTTCACCATCATCAGGTGCAATCAGTATTTCAGTGTAAAGTTATAAAACAAGAGGGGAACAAAACTATGTTTCCTTCATTTTCTCTCTGGTACAGTGAGCGTATCTTTCAGCTGTTATATGAGGCTGTTAAGGCTGATGGCATGAAGCAATTTGAGGAAAATTAAGAAAGGCAATATTGCTTTCAGTATTGGGATTTGGCAAACAGAGACCAAATCCATGTGGATTAGCCGATATTACACCCTACAAGTTCTTACACAATAGACAGTATTAGCCTGGCAATCCCAGCGGTCAGTGATGTCTTTCAACAGTGCTGATAATTCCCATAATGCATGGCAAGCTGCTACACCAAGGCTTGTTTTTAGTTAGCAATCTGTTTTCTACTTTTTTAAGATTAACCATGAAAATAACCAGCTTTTAGGAAAACTTTCAGAAAGAGTTGTTGGTAAAATGTTAATAAAAGGCATAACATCCTCTATTGTAATTATGTGTAATCTGGTGCTACTGTAATCATAGTAAGCAATGCCCCACTAAAGCTTTTATATTACATTATTTGTATGTTCGTTTTACAGAGGCATTTTATTCATGTCATTCAATGTGCAATCACTCCTGATTGCCCACACCGGTTTAGAGGACTTAAAAGAGGGGCAATATATTTCTTGCATGTGCACTGACTGTCAAGGCCTTCTTGACCGTTTTGTCTTGAGTGTAGTGAAGTAAAACAATCAAGTATTTTATACACCTTTTTTCAGGATTAATCATATCCAACTAAGAAAAATTATGATGCTCTTTACAAGGATTACAGGCACTCAGGTGCTACGATAATAAGAGAATTCCATACTGTTTGGAGTAGTGCTGTTTTATCATATTAACAAAAGCTATTGATAATTGTTGGCAATAACAGGGAATCTGTAAGACTGATCAAATCCATGTGAATTAGCCTAGATTACACCCTGCATGTTACTGAATTATTAAAGGCATTTGAATAATGCGAACAGGATTGGTTCTATGTTGTCTTAAATTCCACCTGCGTATGCTTTGAGGCTACGTACCACCTGTCAAAAAGTTTTGATTTTATAATGTGTTGTATGCACTAAGCAGTGGGCCTCTCATACTAATTTACTGGATGGTAAATACCAAAAGATCCAAAAAGTTGAACTTCACTCCAAAACAAGACACCCACCATCAGAGAAAAGTGGCATTTAACTTTTACAAAAGGATTTCTGGGATGAAAGAAGATGAATAAGAGCACATTATGGGCTTCTATTGATGTTATGATCCCTAGACCTCTGCTTTCAAAATAAGCGTGTTTATGAATAATCAACTCAGCACATCTATGCTTCTGAAATACTGACTGTTGGCTTTCAGGGAGAAAAAAAAATCTCCTAAACAGATTACAGCTTTTTGGAGCACAACATTCAAATGCGCCTTGCTGAATACGGTTAGATGATCATTTCCATTCATCTATATGGTAAGAACTGTGCTGTGAGGGATGAAAAAGATTTAAGCCTAGAGTCTGTTATGTATCCAGGTGACTCTGTTGTCTGGTTACGAAGCTTTGTTATGTTTTATTAGAGTTACTGAGAGTTAGTGTGAGCCATTCTTCCTTTCTCAACGACTCTCTCTGTCTCTCTCTCTCATACAGTCTCTGCTTTATCCCTCCTGTCTCTTATAAATACACATTTATTTCTCTTTTATCATCCCTGGGACTCATCTTTCCTTCCATCCATCTTTTAATAAAAAGGCCCACTTATTTCATCAGTCACAGAGGCGTCCATTCATCTCCTCCTGCTTCTCTCAGTGAAAAAACACTGCCAAACTGATAGACAGAGGCCAACTCAAAAAAAAACAACAACAACAACCACAACAAAACAAAATTAATAAGGCACACATGCACATACTAGAAAGATGCTCCTCGTACTGCATCACATCCCCTTGTCCAGAGTATCTTGTGCACTGAGTTCACCGAGCAATGGCAGCTGATTATTTCTGTAGCAGTGGTCCTTGCTTCAATCTTAAGTAACTGTTCAATAAAACAGCTCTGAATCAGAAACTCTGAATCAGAGATGCTAATTCCAAATACAGGCTCAACACCAACACAGAGGGATTAGTCAATAAACTCTGGGTCCAACATATCTTTTTATGATGGAGGTACTACAGTTTGTATTCAAAACAATATCTCTTTTGTTAAGCAGCTTAGGCCTGTGTGGTGATCCTGCTGTGGATTTAGAAGGTAAGTGATGGGGAAACCTAGCAATAGAACGTCATGTTGCTGAAGAGTATATGGTACCATCCATGGGAAAACATTAAATAACAGCTATCCAGTCAATTTACATTTTAGGCGTTCAGTCGACACACTCATCCACAGCGATTTCCTGCAAGTGTGAATAAGAGGTTAAGAGCATACTGATAAATCATCATAACTGCCAGAGGCCTAATAAAAGCATTTAAACTAAAAAAAGATGTAAAGGATTTTTTTTTTTAAATAATTACTGTCATTAGAATCCCTTTAATTTCACATACAAATCCTGTTTGTTACACAACAGGCACTTCACCTTAATTACCTCTAGCCTTTTAACAAATTCAGTCTTAATCCTGAGTCCAACAACGTGGCCTCTCCTTAAAGAGACCGACCATCAAAACTCAATACAGTATTTCACAACAGCCACGTTTCTTAAGCTATGGGTCAAAGCCCAAAATGAGTCACTGGCCTACTTCGGTAGGGTCACAGCATGACAAGAGCAGCAGTATGTCTTCATCAGCCTGGGTCCCAGGGCAACACAATGACTCTGTCCTGAGTCTTCAGCTGAAACTGTTGACAAATTTCTGAAATACATGTCAGGGAAACATGCTTACAGGGAAATTACAGCAAAAATTGTAATCACGATTATTTTGGGCAATACTGAACTCAAGATTGTTTAACACGTTTACTAAATGACTTTGAAAACATCCTGCATTTATTGAACTTTTAACAGTGGATTTCCTTGAACTTTACATAAAACATGCCACAACCTGGCTGAATGTGAATTTGGGCTTTTGAGAACCAGAGAAAAATGCACTGCTGCAAAGGAAAGAGGTGAGATGGATTTGCAAACAAAACAAGAGGATCATTGCAAAAGGCTACATCACACTACAATTGTTTTACTTCAGTTATCTTGTTTTCATAATCATCGGAAGCCAAAATCATTATAAAGGGAGACATCAGAAGAAGTGCAATAACAATTAGTTACCAGAGACCGCAACTTCTTCTTTTTTTTTTCTTTTAAGTTTTGAGCTGATACTGTTGGCCAACGTTGAGTTGCAACGCCACTGACTCACACATAGGTGGGAGGTTTTGAATTGTTTTGGAACTGGCTTCTAGAGGCATTGCAGGAATTGTCTGCCGCCAATTCAGCACTGGCTTCAAAATTAACCTGCAGTTTAGGCAACTTAAGTAAAACGGGTAGTCATGCCTTACTAACTGGTTCATAGCAGTAATGTTCTTGCAGAGCACTTAAAACATTTTCTGATTTGCTTCACATTCACTTCCAAACAGCGCTGAAAAATTTGTTCAGTGTGCCATAAAGTATTTCTTGATAGTGTGTTAGAAACATTTATGATCCTGCTCCTAACAAGTCCTACCAGCCCCCACTGTCTCTGCAGATGTAACTGTATTCAAGCACTTGTGGTCCCAGCATTGTAACTGTAATATATTATTATGTACTGTAGGTCTGTGTTGCAAAGGTCAAACAGCTTTGCATTTATGCTGAAATCAATGCCACTGGCCTGGCTGTGTGGCAATAACATGAACTTGAACCTGGAAACA
This sequence comes from Myripristis murdjan, assembly GCF_902150065.1. NCBI lineage: Eukaryota > Metazoa > Chordata > Actinopteri > Holocentriformes > Holocentridae > Myripristis > Myripristis murdjan. The sequence goes on along the minus strand of NC_043986.1, from coordinate 8,080,022 downwards.
TTGTACGTCAGAGCGCTGTGACGACAATCCCTACCGAGGAGCACATGAGCCGTTTCATTTAGCAGCACATGAAAGAAATTTAGAAGTACTACCTGTGGGGGAAAAAAATATGAATATATCCTACCCCGTTCTATAACGTCGAGTTGAAAGAGTTCTTTTGCCATTTTTCACACAACAGGGAACTATTTTTAGGAGCATAAGCCGCTGAAATGGTCCCACTGTAACACCCTGTGTGTCTATAGGCTAAAGAAGAGGTCAGGCAACAGCACATGATTTCTTTCACTATACAGGCCTATGCTGTTCCCATACAGTGTCTGGAAATGAATGTCCCCCAGGGGCAGTGTACGCTGGCCTGGCTGTGTAATCTAATGTCACGGATGTCATGTGTGTGACCCACCGCTTCCAGGGAGAAGTTTCCCCTCCGAGCACTTACCTAAAAATCAACTAACTCTTCTCACTGATAGCTTGCACAAAGTGTGGAAAATGCTGCACCACTGATTGATAATCAGAATGTATTGGTGAGAGGCTTCAAGTCATCACCAGGCTGGAATTCGAACGGGTGTGAAATTGAGTCATAACACATCTGTTTGCTTTGACAAGCGCGCACATACACATAGACATTCAAACCCACACACACAAACACATGCAGACACAGATACAGACCAACATACACACACTCCCCTGCAGCTGAGGTCACAGCTGGTAGACAGCAGCCAAGACCTCACTTGCATGAGCATGAAAACAGGGACTGTGATCCGCCTCTTTACTCTCCAAGCCAACTTGCCTGAACCTCAAAGATTGACCACTAATACTTTCAACAGGGATGGACATTTGAGTATGGTACATGATAAATATGGTTAACCTATAAATGAGGCAGTCAAAATGTAACTCAAGATTAACAACAAAAAGTACTAGAGGGCATAATTCTTGCAGGAAAGCCAGTGGCTAGTGAGTTACAAAATTCCCTGGCTTCTTCAGTATTTTAAGAGTTGACTAGATGTTTAGAATATCAGGTACAGTGAAGAGTGTTCTGGTCTCTGCCAAAGTTAGGGGTAGAAAAGAACTATTCTGCAGCCAGTCATAATTTATCAGCGTCTGGCTGGTGGCTACTGTTAATTTCTAATTTCTCTGGACAAAATTATTGGCAAATTGCTTGTTATGGCCTCAAAAAATGTTTCCCATGCATCATTGGATTTCACGAGATAGGCCTAAGAACGATTCAGATCTCATCAAGGAGGATCTGCTCATTGAGAAAACACAGGACCTCCATTCACAAGGTAGCTGCCCCTGGCTCCACAGCGCACTGATCTGATCTAGGTCACGCTGCTTGCAGCAGCTCAGTGCAGAGCCCAGCCGAGAAATAGAGTGGCTTACATCTTCTGCCTGCATGACGAGCAGAGAGGAGTGATGGGAAGGAGGCATGGCATCTCTTTCGCTAAAGGTAACAAGCAGCCAGGCACCTGCATGCAGAAGTTTGAAACAACATGTGCTCCAATATTTAAATATGTACCATCTATGATCATGAAAATGCCCATCCCTATTTTGAATCACAAGTTACGCACAGAGCACCTTTGTTCATTTGTTTTGTGGGAATGAATTTAACTTTTCGAGAAATATGTCAGTGCAGCTCTATTCCCTGCAGATAGTCATTACTAAATTTCCTTTGAAAGTCAGTTTTCCTACCTGGAGAATCTTCAGCCACAGATTTCAGGTAAAAAAAAAAACAGTCAAGCAAAACAACACTGCATCTACCACAGCAACTGTTGCATTTTAACAAACCTGACAATTCTAGCCAATATTCAAACTGTGCAGATTTCAGCAAGACACACTTTTTCCAATGCCTGTTAGAATGTAATTCATTACCAATTTTAATTTTTTAAAAAGTATTAAAAGTGGAAAAGCTATCACGACAAAAGTCTGCATGGCCACAGCTGAAACCTTACCACAACGCCTGCAGAGTTCAATTTTTAATATTTGCAACTGAAACAAAATCTTTAAAAAACTATATTTAACTGCTTTTGTGACCTTTTGAGGGCTTGAATCTGAACATTTCAATTTAGGGCATACTAGAGACTATTTTAGGGCCCCCTGAATTCAGACAGGCAGATCGAAAGTGAGGGCCGAAATTGGATGAGTGACAGATGCAGGCTGCCATGCTGAACTGTCTGCTCAGTGGGGTTTCCTAAGCTCAAATGCAGTGTGTGTATGCAAATATGGCAGGCGTCACACACTTCCAAGTAATCGCTCAGTCTCCTAGGTTGTCAAGAAGGGATGAGTGGCAAAACGAAAAGCCTCAACTTCACTGACACTCACTCTCTCTGTCTCACACACACACACACACACACACACACACACACACCCTCTCTCACCCCATCCCCTCTAATGTCTTGGGTTTCTGCCTGACAAACACAAAAAACACAGTGCTGATGCAGCTAACCATCACAGTATCTTGACATCAACTTACGCTCAAAGTCAGAATCATCATCTTCATCATCTTCTCCATTGGACTCTGTCTGCATCGGCTCTCCGTCAAACATCACTCCTTTCCCCGGCTTGCTTCCCGCGCCGGCCCCATCCTGACTTCTGGTATCTCGCAAGCGGGTGAAGTACTGTACCGCAAAATCCACCAGGTCTGACGGCCTTTGTCGCAGCACCTCCACAGTGTAACCCTGCAGCAGTTCTGTCAACCCCACCGGTATCTCGATACTCATGGCTGTGTGACTCGGTGGCGGCGATTGCTATCTATCTACAGAGGAAGAGGAGATGATTCAGAATTTGTTTGGGTACTGAGTCACACTTGTGTTTGAGTACTGGGCTGTGATGTTGTTATGATCGCCTAATTGTTGATTTGGCCAGCTGACTTTGACTTTCTCTGTGCCAGTACATAGTGTTCATGCATTTGGCCTGTGTAAGTGTGTATGGCTGATGACAGCTGTACAAGGCAGCTGGATGCAAAGGGGGGGCTAGATGAGGCAGCCTAAACAATGGCCATCATGTTTGACAGTAGAACAGAAACTTGAGTTGATTAGCAAAGCACTGTTGCTGTGTGACATTGCCACTGAGCAGCCAATTTGTCTAGCTTTGAGCCCCCGGAACACACAGTTCCCACAGCTGCACTCTTCTGTGTGCAAAGATATGGGCCTAACGTTAGCAATGGGAAGAGAGATAACCAGTGACGTTGGCTGGGTTTCACCAGTGTTGCTGCTAACAGTTGTCAACTTGGGTGTGTGGCCGGCTATGCAAGTAGCTAGCTAAGTGGCTATCATCAACCGTAGGGAACAGAATGAGCTAGTTCATGACACCTCGCTGGTTTGGTGCACTATCCAGTCCAGAGATAGACAGAGTGAGCCACTTGACCTAAGCTTGTCTATGTAACGTTATTTAATAAGACAACGCTACAGCGTAAAGTGAGGGAACAGCGACTTCAGTGCTCACTTTTATCTCATTAAGAATTAGCTACATTGCTAGCTAGTGTGCCACCTTCAAGGGAACCTTTACCGTTAGCCGTAACTTAGTATGGCGGACTGGCAGCGGGGGCTAAGCCACAGATAAGTGGCTAGCTGAACAAACGCTGCTGTGCGAGCCAAGCAAGTAGTTCAGTAAGCCGTGGCGGTGAGCTATCGCTATCGCTATCGCTATCTAACTAGCAGCTGTGTGTGACTTACGTGCGAATGTCTCCCCGGCCAAACTAGCCAGTCCCCTCCTTCTCGGTGTCTTCCCTCTTCTCTTTTATTTCGCCTCTTCTTTTTAGCCCGTCTCCTTGCCAGTGTAGCGACCGTATGCCTCCTCAGAAGACACTTATCCGATGTAGCCCCGACAGTGTGACGTTAGCGTGACAGGAGCTAACGTGTCAGTTGGTGGATGTTGAGTTCGTTAGCCAGCCAGCTGCCACAGCGATGCTGGCCAAACTGGAGGAAGAAAAAGCTACTCGACTTTCTCCGCTGCAGCCTCTCTTCTTACGACGTCCACGCACTGGGAGGGTGGGACTTGTTATGGCAGCGGTGGGTTAGCCGCTTGTTAGCAACTGCCCGTTTTATTATTTTATTTCCGACCGCCTGGTGAATCCGCTCTCTCCGCAAGAGGCGAGTCAGACGGAGGTGACAAATCCCAAAACACGGCGCTGGACGTTACACCCTTGCAACCCACGGGATCACTGAATTAAATCTCAACTTCGAATTACCAACGAAAAGCTAATCCGACCGACTGTCAATTTATAACGCTACTGAGTACACAAAAAAATCAGTTAGAAACCCGTTTCCTGCCTCCCGGCGAGGTTCACCACAGGTCCACAAGAACAGATGAAGCGCTGGCTGGCAAACGTGAGTGTGCGGTGCCTCGGGGGGGGCGTGGTCACTTTTGGTGCGTTGCGAATATGACATTGATTGATAGGCTGTTTGACCAATCAGAGTGGACACCCGGTATAAAACAGCCAATTGGTTGTGGTTATGGAGATAGAGGCGGGACTGTATGGCTAGACTCAGCAAAAGCACCACACCCACCCAAAATAATAGCCTCGTGAATTTGCAGGGGGATGAAGAAATGTGAACTCATCCCTACATCTACAACAAAATTTCAACATGCCAGCAGGGATTACTACGGGGACAAAGCTCAGAGAAAATGATTCTGCCCTCTGTGTGTCGGAACAATGTTTTTTTTTTTTTTTTTTTTAAATACTGTATAGTTCAAAACACTGGTGTTTATACTATCAGCGCCAAATGCTGCAATCACTGGGATGTTTTAGATGAAAATACCCCTGAAATCTGATATGTTGGAAGTAAATAGTTGCACACTGCTGAGAACAAGCCATTGTGTGGAGCTTCAATCTCAGAGGTTTCCTTTTTTTTAATCATTGATTTTTGGAGCTTGACTGGATTAATTTAATGATTTTAAATGATGATACATCTCTGTTTCACACCTTGGTAGAGCTGCAAGACAGCACAGTCTCCTTTATCCCCTGAGCTTATGAATCAAATCTTCACTTAACCCCTCTGTGCATGGCCAGCCACTTAGACCTCTCTAGCTCACAGGCATATAACTCTTTAATGATTTTTTCTCTTGCTTTTCTTTCTTTTTTCCTATCGCAGTGCATTTCTAGTGATGATTCCCACCCCTGCCTCGTTTTGCTGCTCTTGTTTGCTGTCTTCAAATGCAGATTTAGATTGACTTTTCCCCAGAGAAATGACACCATGAAACAGGAGACAGGTCACTGATGCTCTGTCTGTGCAAACCTGCTTTGAGAGGTTTGCTAAATACCATCCCAGACCATGTAATACACTCCAGACTTTTCTCTTGAAAACCCTCCCTCACCTCACAGAGGTAAAGCCGTTACCATGGCCACAGGGAGCCCAGATTTAATTCCTCAAACTGTTTTCTGATTGGCTTACACCTCTGTTCCCAGCAAACACAGAATTATAACAGGCCTTGAGGCTCCCTCTGCTGGAAGAAAAACACTCGAAATAAAACATATGGAGAGAAGAGACTTGCATCTTTATTATTTTTGCATACAGATTTTGCTCATGCACCTAAATCCAAACCAAAGTAGTTATTTATCAGAAAGTGGTTGCAGTGTTGATGGAGTAATTACCTCAACATTTTCAGGATGCAGAGATCTCAAAGCAAACCTTCTACTCTTTTGCAAACTGTGAAGGTTATAATCCTGTAGATATTTTTAGGTAGGGCTTATAAAATTATGTTTATGTGACTGTCTTGAGGCAATAAAAATGGAATCATCATCATTATCATCAACATAACGGTCTCTATAAGCACAGCCATCACCACCACCACCACCATCATCATCATCATCATCATCATCATCATGACATTGCCTGAGCTCATCAGCCAGATAATGAGAGTTTATCACACTGCTGAGATTGTCCAGCTGGTGTAACCTCATATTCTCCTGTGGTGAGCAAATCCACCGCTGTGTATACATGTGAATTGGCTGCAATACAGCTCATGTCTCTGTGTCCCCATGAGAGTGCATTTTTCTGCGGGGTGATTTCCCACAGGAATCACGGGAACATGAGCAAGTGCAGTTCAGCCCTGACTAGAAGTGACAGATGAAAATTCACATGTGCCAAGACTCTTCTTGGTTGTCAGAAGTACATCCTCTGGGATTTGCCGCTAATGTGGCTCCAGCCGATTCCTAAAATGTCTCAAGGAGACGCTGATAGCCTACATTTTCAGTGAGGAGGAGATGGAGAGAGAAACAAGGACATGGAAAGCAGAGAGACAGAGAGGCAGAAAAAAGAGAGAGAGAGAGAGAGAGAGAGAGGAAGTGTAAGTGCACTGTATGCTGCTGTGAGTTTATATAAATGTGTCACGTCTTTGCCTTTTTAGGCAGTCCTTTTCAGGATCTGTCTTTATCAAACATCTCAGTCCAGAGCTGCTGATGAGCTGTCAGATTCAATATCAGGGGCCACAAGGGTGACATGAGAGACATTTTCCATCTTAAATTACAACTTGAATTGAGAAAATATAAGCAAATGACAGCTGGACGAAACACTCAATAAAGGAAAGTATGCAATGATTACACACTGTCCCAAATGCTTGCAGTGTTGTGGGTTGCCTGGTTTCTAAACTTTGTTGCATGTCTTCTCTCTCTCCACTCTGAACCCTCAGTGTCCGCTGTACTGGGAGAAAAGTCCCTGGATTTACTCCAAAATAAATGTGTACATCAGTTACACAAAATTGAAATGTATTTAATCAACACAAAGATATTGCTATGTATTAAATTAATCATAGCCACATGCATAACATGAAGACTAGAAACCTTCGTAAATCTTAATTTTGTAAATAACAGCCAAATTTATCCTGTTTTTTTTTCCCCCAGTGTTTATACAACCTAATAAATGCAGCACTGCTTTTAAGAGTAATATAAAAATGAACATGTCATTCCTCACTCTATACCATTTATTAGCCTGAAGAAACTGACCAGTGTTGAGTGTGAGTGACATAAATAGCGGTGGACTTGAGCACCACTAATTGATAGATCCTGTCCAGCCCCATAGCTGTGTTTATTTTTATTTGTATTCTCTAAATTAGAGTGTGTTATGTAAACCCATAAATCATCCAAAGTGCTCCTTCCTCGAGAAAATGTTAGAGGATTTTAATTACACTAGGTGCTGGCTTCTTGGTCAAATTAAAGACAAGTGCTGGAAAAGGTAAAGAAGCCTTCAACTCTAATTGTGATTGAAAAAACAACAACACCCAAGAGCATCCTTTGCTTCGGTGTGTTGCATCCTCAGCCAAATCCTTGGTTCATTCATGTCCCTGTGCATGCAGTGATGTGGAAACACAGTTTTCAGCATCACATTCATACAAACTGGGCCAGCTCCATTGACAATTTGTTATGTTGTGTCTCCACCCAGTGGTGAATGTTTGTATTGTTTCTCCCTGGTGACCGGCAATACAGTCACAACTATGTAAACTGCGCTCAGCTGATAGTTTGCTGCATCGTTCCTCGCCCTCTCCCATGAAACACCATAGAAACCAATCCGCTCCGCTCTGCTGCGTGTTACAGGACAGCATTGTGTATGAAGATGAACTTTTCAAAACAATTTTCACCCACAGCAGGAGGTTAAAGTCTCTCAAATGATGGGAAATAGCAGTTGGCCTGTAATATCCCATCTATTGTCTGACCTTAAAAAAAGCATCGCACTGATCATAATGCCCACTAATATTAAACAAGGACACTATTTGAAGTTTTCACCACATAAACACAGGGAAAATATTGTACAGTACTTATTCCCCTTTAACCTTATAACTACTTTAGTGCAATAACTTGACTGTAACTTCACTCCTTACACTGAAAACCAATTTTTTACAAATAGTTACATCAATTTCATATATTGTCCAAGTACACTAAAGTTACACTGCACCAAACCCAACTAAAATTAGACATTCAGCTTCCTGTTGCTCGCATCATAAAGAGAAGAAGAGAACTTTCCAGTCAGCTTGTAGTTGAACAGTCATATAGTTTATTTTTTTGTAAGAGAGCATGGACATTATGAACATTATTTCTAGTAATAAGTAGTTAGACTTTCAGAGATCCAGAAGTAATTTCATCATTATGCAATATATACATCTTATATATAACAGTATTTAGTTGATTAAAACATTTAGATACAATTAACCGCACGTCGCTTGTTAAAGGAAAACTGAGCGATGTGATGCCTCAGTCAAACCTTTATCTTCATGATGTTCTGCCTGTAAACACCAATTTACTTTGACTAAAGCTTTTTAGTTATCCCAACATAACCGTGGACACTTTTAAACCACTGTCTGACTTTTGCTGACGTGCATCACATGACTGAGGTTTCCTCTACAGTTGACTGAATATTGAAAGGTGATGATAGACATTGAAATTTCTCAGTCAATGAAGGTGGACGAGTTTACCAACAGGTATTTTATCAGTTTTACTTCCCTGTAAAGTCAGAGCAGCATCCGTATATATACAGGAAATAAATGACTTCAACGTTTCCTGTCCTGACAAAAGTTATGCTCACTCTGAAATGAGTATTTTAGCAATATTTCATGATGTAGTTTTTGTAGGTATGAAATCAAAACCCTAGTTTTGACTTTCACCTTAGAAAGTAGATACTGTACTTTGCTTTTACAGGGCAGTAGTTCCCACTGGATTTATTTCACCCACTTTATGATAGATAGAGCGCCCTCTGCACCTGAACTGAAGGCAGCAATGTCCATCTTCATTGCCTCAAAAAAATATTTTCTGCATTTTCTGCTGGGAGGCAACATGTACAAACGTAAGAGGGGAGAGCAGTGAGGTCATTCAACGTAAAACAGTCTTTATGGACTGAAGAAAACCCCCACATTTGGGTCTGGTTGTATGACAAATCGTTGCTTCAGTTAATAGACGATTCACTGAGCTCTTCTTTTATTGCAACCCAATGGAACTAATGGAAAAGTTCCAGAGATTATACAGTAATTCCGCCATTATGGAAATTCAAGCATGCTAAAAACACTGTGTCTCTAAAATAGAATATAATGTTTCTAGAAAGGCTAAAGCAAAACAAAACGGGCTTTCAGAGCAACTGGGAGGTGTATTTCACTCTATATGGAAAGAATCTGAGACTAATTGTAACCCAGATCGCCGATGGGACAAACAAGCAAATTCAGACAGAAAAACAGATGGACGAAAACAAACAGAGACAGCCTTGAGAAGAAAAGAAGATCACATTACAGAGACACAATGCTGCTCAACCCAGCCCTGCACAGGTAATCTATTAGATCAAAATACCCAAGATGAGCACACACAACAACATACACACGCAAACACACACACACACACACACGTATGCGCACAAACCCACTCGCACACCATCAGACAGACATATGTCATAGTAATAAGGCACAAAGCAACACAAGACCACACACCCCCCTACCCCAAAAAATGAATGTACAAATTCTCATAAAACATTTGGATTCATTCTTGTGGAATTCATAGTCAGTTTAGGAATCCGAGGCTTAATTTCTCAGAAACACAACGCTGCTGCTGCTGGGTGAAAATCTTGTACCTCCATTTTCATCATTCTTTAAAAAGTATCTCTCTATATATATTCCTTATTAATTTTATTAAACCTGAAAGGTGAAACGTGGTATTTTAATAAAGTTGCATGCAGCTAGGACTGATGAAACCTCTTCAGAGTCTATTGCACAATTCCAGAGATGCGTGACTTTCAAAGTAAAAGCTCCTGAACATGACAGAGGTACAAGACTTTCCCTCAAAAAACAAAAAAAAATAAAAAATAAAAAATAAAAAATACACGCACATTGATGTCAGGTGGTATAAACATTCATAGTTCTTTGACAAATGACAACAAGACCTCAGCTTTATCAACACAACGCTGACATGAATGTACAGTAGTAACACACTCGCTCTCTATATCCGTCTCATAATGTATTAGATACTAGATAGATATTATTTATTGCCCTCCGAAGAGGAAATTCTTTTTTAAGTATTATGAAGCTTTATGCACTGTAGCCGAGCATCGACAGTAGAAAGTATTTTTGTGACTTGGTTACGGTATAAAAAAGTGCCTTGTCATGCTGTGTAATCAACAAAATGCATAAAATTAATACCAGCAAATACTGTAGACAGGATAAATTAAAGCTTTATAAAATACAACAGAATCTTCATTTTGAATGTCCTTCAAGTGTTATTAGCGATGCTATTCATAATCATATTCATATACAGTGTGTTACAATTTGGATGAGCGATCAACCAGTCACTGGACTTGAGTTTGGGTTTTATTCCAAAATGTAATACACAACATTTTTGGGGGGGAAGAGCATCTACTTTAATAAAATGATTAAATCCACAAAATTAAAACAAATTACAGTTTTATTGTATTGAAATGTAACTTGTGGCTGCAATAATGAGGACTGTTTAGACTAAAATGACAACACTATGGAATAAACAAATATATCATCAGTGAGTTGGGTCCTCAGCAATGAGAATTCATCAAATTACATACTATTCCACTTTTTTTGTCAGATGAGACTAAAAGGTCCTCTCATAAACTGATCTCAGCAGTTTTGATTATTGCAGCTTTAAGTCAACAGTGGAGGAAATAATTAGCACTACTGAACGCTTAACTTTGTTCTTCTTTTCCCCCACAAATGGATTTATATTATTTTGGAATAGCCCAGCTCAATTCCTGCTGCACGTGAGTCCTTTGCAGACCGACTCATTCATGAAACCGGTGCATCAGATCTCTCTGTAATCTCACAAAACTGCAGAGAGACTGGCTTGTGCTCCTCGGCTCTCCTTCAAAAATAACAGCTCTTTTCTTGGAAACAGTCATGAAGTCGGGATACAAAAAAACAACGGCCCTATTGACAAACCGGCCAGTTGAATTTGGCTTTGTTCGAAACAAAGCTCGAAGCCATGGCCCAATTACACTGAGTGGTTTTCTGCCCTCACCCTCCTCCCCCTTTTCCCCTCTTAATATAGAACCCCTGCTCTAAATAAGAATATTAACAGTAGTGTGGATTATTATTACATCTTACAGAGCCCTGCGTCTGTACATGGCTATTTCTACATTACAGCAAATCTGCATACAATACATGCTTGTATAAAAACACATGCCTGTGTAAAAGAACATAGCATGAGGTGGAGGATAAGGATTAGAACATATGGGTATTGTATGAAGAATTGGATCAAGGGAACATAAAAAAGCGTATACAATAAGTAGTGGGTGGGGATTAGAAATAATAAAGATATAGATATATATATTTATCTTTTTTTGCCGAACAGAATCAAAGAAATCATTCCCTGCTGTATAGAAACTAGTATGATTAAACTAGCCAGCCGGAAAAACAACAACACGGCTATCTGATTTGAATTCTCTCTGTGCAGCTCTTATTATGCGCTGTGATGTGATGGCTGTGATTGTTCGCTCTCTTCGTCTCCACGCTCACACAAAGGGAATCCTCGGAGCAGCAAATGGCCAACCGGTGCTCAAAGCAAAGCTACGTTTGCTGTACATCCTGTGCCATTAATGGATTCACATTTTTCACTGGCTGATTTTGCTGAAAAAGGTGCTGCCATGGTTACTGACAGCTTCTCTCCTCTCTCCTCTCTCCCTCTCTCATTCCCGCTCCATCCCTCTCTCTCTCTCCGCCCCCATAGCTAATGATGACAGTAATGTGTACTTGTGTAGTCTGACAGGTAGAGGCTTTGAAAATTACCACTACATAGGATATCATGCGGCTTGTCCATCTCGTTGATGAGCCAGGGCTGCTATTAAGGCTTTGGTTGCAACTGCGGCTGCACGGTGAATGAATTTGTCGTTAAAAGAGGACTGCATTTGAGGTGTTTGTGGAATAAACCCCCTCAGTTCTGGGTCGAGTGAAGGGTTTGATACAGTTGGGATGCCATGAATACATAATATTTATATATACTTAATTAGACTGTTAATTGTTGATGCTTTTCTGAGATCTTGTAAGCTCAAAAAAAGTTCACTGTGGAGGAACTGAGAAGAAATGGCATTCTTTTCCCCCACTGGTGTTCATGCATATATGATATATATTCTACAATGCAGTTTCAAAGGTTTGAAATCAGATACATTATCATAGCAAACTGGGCTTGAATGTGTCTGCACATCACAAATTAATTTTCCCAGCAGACCGGCAATACTTGCATCACGGCCCCTGTTCCACCACTGGCTTTACAAGACGCAACCTCCATGCCTTCAGTTGCAGGTTGCAAAACTGTTGCTGTTACTGAAACCGGTGCCATGTGACCAAACCCATTTCATGACTTTCACTGCATTTTCCTCAAGTGGAATTCCAAAAATAAGTTGCACGGAAGTGAAGTTACATTTGCACATACAGTTGCACCGCGTAAAGCCAGTCGGAGCTTTTATGCACTCGGAGTTATGACTCATAAGTCCAAGTCCATTTGGTGTGATAAGATACAGGAGCAAGCTAAAAGCAGGATTTAGAGATGGAATCAGTAATGCATGAAAACCAGGGAAAAGGCAGGAAAACTGTTATCAGCCGGCGGAAATGAATGGGAGCGGCAAAGCCAAAAGACCGTGAAAAAAAAAAAACCCTGAAAATTTGGTATCCCCGATTATTAGATGAGATATGATGCAAAACTTGCTGCTGTTTTGATAATTGACCACCAGAGACAGAGTGGGTGGCTTACGACGAGCGAGGACATAATGTTTGAATCTGTAGTGGAACAACAGGCTCTGTGATAGACAGAACAAAGAACACTGGTCACCACAGCAACAACCGAAAAAAAAAAAAAAAAAAAAAAAAAAACTAAGTCGGGAAGGGAGAGACCGACCACAGACGAGGGAGAGGGGAGAGATGGGGTGACATGGGGCGAGAGAGCAACTGAGAGTGTGTGATGGAGAGAGAGAGAGAGAGAGAGAGAGAGAGAATGACAGAGAGTGAACAACGGCATGAAGCCAGGGATTTGTCTCGTTCTGTCAGTGTGGTTGTAATCACCCTGGTTACTGCGCATGTAAGAATTTAGATTTAAAAAAAAAAAAAAAAGGCCAACATCAGCCGCCAGCCTGCTGCCGTGGTTACATGTGAGAAATGGTCACCGTGGATACAGTGCCCTGTCTCCTGTAGACTCTCTGCGTGACTCCCTTTGAACTCTGGGTTAAAAAAAAAAAATGTAAAAATAAAAAGTCATGGTGAGACACCCCGAGTTGGGTCGATTTCCAGGAGCAACACGCTTGATGTATGTTCCCGAGGACACGTTTGATGTGTGGTGTCTCTCGGACACGCCTGACGTCTAAAGTCATGCATGCAGAGATGCCTGATGCCCAGTGTCACACCTGATCTACTCGCTTGTGCAATTGCAAAGGTTTCATCCCTTTCCACGCTTCATGTGGATGAAACATGTAACTAGTAAAATTGTTGATTCATGTGCCAGAATCATATCTTGTTTCCTATGATGTGTACATGAACAGGTTTGACGCATGTAACAATGCATGCTTATTATGGTCTGTGTGACAATACAAAACTGTGAAATATGTATGCCTCTGCCCAATGTGTAATTAAAGGGCTACCAAAGAGATAGGCTACCGTGTCATTATTGCTACGGTTGAATAAAAAACCCATTTGAAGCCAGGCTCAACTTCAAACGCAAAGTATTGCACACCGCTTCGGATGCTTGGAGACTGGAAAGGTTTAGACTTTGAAACTATCAAGAAAGTGGGGAAATGTGAGCAAAATGTGAGTATTTCTATTGCTATGGCAACCCTTGATGTAGGTGACAATTAAACTGGAAGCTTTGAAGACACAAGGTGGACTGTTCCTGCCACATCGTGCGACCGTGGCTCTGCTGCCTCAGGAAAGACAAAGCGTGGTGCTTTGTGCATTTAAATTGAACTAATTTGTAAGTGCAACTGCGCTATAAGGATAAGTATTCCTGAGGGAAACGAATAGGCTGCGGCCCTCAGTGATGTGAAACCTTTGGGGCAGCGGTTTGATCCCCAGAGTGATATTACTTTGTTCATCCCTCCTTATATGAAATTCATTCTGGGAGACTTCCTGTTTTCTTGAAAATGTCTTACTATGTTGCTAGGCTAAAGCCTGGCACTAGCACTGGGACAGGGATTTGACTCCTGCTGTGGCCACTCATGCTGGAAATGCATGTGCTCATAGCACTTTACATCTGCCAAATGTTACATGAACAGGGGAGAGGCACTCTTTTATCCACAGTGACGGAGCAAGATGTCCCCTCCATCTGGGCCCCAGATGCCCTCTATGCCTAGTGAAGAAAATATGATCTCTGGAGGATTACTCTAAGAAGGTCAAGAGGTCAAAGGTAAAAGACAGGAGAAACATTTGGATCCCCTGACCTCTGCCCTCTGTTTGGGATTCCCACCTGCAGAGAGTGAGGCACTTCAAGCTGCACTCCTCAATTTATGCATACAGACCGCTATGCAGACAGAGTGGGGGAATCACTTTTTGAGAATCTCTACTTTATCTCACCTGGATTACTTGTTTTTCCTCATCTACACTTCTCTACACTTAACTGCAATCCCTGAAAGAAGTATAATAGTTTACATGGGTAGTTCTGGCGCTGATTGGTCACTTGGCCAAAGCATAGATGGGTAATCTGGCTATAATTGTAGAAAAACAAATAAAGAGTGTAAGGGTAAAAGTATATGGGTAAAAAAACAAACAATGATGAATAAATGCAGTGAGTAAGGATATTGCCTGGATCCATTCATCCAAGCCAAGTTTCCAATAAATAAAACAAAACACTTTTTCAACATAATTATCAAGTCTATAAATTAGATGGATTAGATTAAAGACTAGCCCTAAGGCTAGATTTACATGTACTTGGATTTACTCTTCCATATGCATGTGGGAGGTATCAGGGCTAATCATCTGTGGTCTCTTTTGGGCCAAAGGATAAAGATATAGAGGAAATCCAGGGGTTTGACATATATACACACGGTGTATATACACAGTCACGTCTGCCTACTGTCTAAGTTTCCTCTTGACTCTGCCAGAGCACACAGTGCATGACGTCAAAAGCGGCATTTTAAGTTATTTGTATTGCAGCGCAGTCAAGGAGGATGTGGGCAAGGAGGAGAGAAGAAGAGAGGCAAATGGGAAAGACTGGGGTCAGATTGGGTGACATGGTGGAAGTGAAAACTGATGTGAGCTTGTCTTTAATTGTTGAGGAGAGAACAGTTTCAGACTGAATTTGCAAACCCGGGAATCAATGCTGTAATTATCTAAAGATCGCACTGTCTCACTGATACTGTGTATTTGATACAGTGATATTGTGCAGCTGACTCGGTTAAGACTTGCATGAAGCACTACCTGTCACACAGCTGTGACACTGACGGGGCGACGGGGTCCATCACCTGGAACAGCCATGATCAAACCCTGCTGCATGGAGCGCTGTTCTGTGGCTGACCCTGATTAGTGACCTTTGATCTCTGACCTGCAAACTTCCCTCACAAATGATCACACTAATATAATCAACCACTGCTTAAAAAGTCTGAATCAGTGTGTATGAAGCATCACTCTCTCATGCTACTTCTGCACAGTGCATCTAATGAACGTCTAATGGCGGTGGTACTGAGATGGCAACCAAATGACCCCACTGGGGCTGGAAACAAAAATGCTACTACGAGAAACATCCATGTTCCTATCTGTCAAGCAGGGGAATTTGCCAAACAGGCCTCTGAATTTCAGGATCAACTTCACCCAAGAGGGCAACATTAGGTTAGCAGTGGTTTCTGACCTCACCATCCAGTTTGCTGTGTAAGTCAATGGAAATTTGGTGGGTAAATTAGAGAGATAGGTATATTCTATGATGCACAAAGAAAGAAGTGGATATGTTCTATATGCACGAGGTGAAAGAGGTGTTTGTTCAGTGCATGACCAGAGGAAAAAAGGTGGAAAAATATTGTATGCCAAGAAAATAATGCAAGGATGGTCTATATTCCCCAAAATAAAGAGGGGATGTCTCCTAGATGTCCAGGAAAAGAGGCTGACATATAGTGTTATGGCTGGAGAGAGGGACTTTGGGTGCACTCTGTTTAAGAGGTGAGGAGTACTCTACAAATCGGAGCGAAGCCTAAACGACACTACTGGATGGCGGGGAGGCCTCCTGGGGACGAGGTCAGCCGTTGCCTTTACTGGGTGGGAGAAGGTGTGAGTCTAGGAGCCTTCTTGTTGTTGTTGTTTTTCCTGTTGTTGTTGTGGTTGTTGTGTCGTGGCAGGGAGACGCTCTGTGATCCAGCCGCTCACCTCCTTCAGCACCGACTCCGCCACCTCTGGGAGGTCGTGGTGAAGGGCGTGGTAGCCTCCCTCATACACCTGGGTAAAAACAGAGGAAGAAACGTCTACTTAATATGAATGAAGTCTGGCATAAATTATAATAACAGGAAAATGTATCTCGGCATTAACTCCAAGCAGATTCTCATTGATTGTGTTTGATCTTTTGAACATTTTCTCCTTAAATTCAGCACAAACATTGTCACCTGAACTCCCTGAACGCCCTGAAATGACTGGAAATGTGAGTGTCTCTGTCAAAATGTAATCTGAACCGACAACAGGACACATCCTCAAAACACATGGGTTTGTGGGTATCAAGAAACAGCTGTTGACATCCGATAGCCGGCAGTTCCTCATGCCTGGAAAGCCGAGCATGACAACATCGACCGAGGGCAAACCGCACTCTTGACTGGCGCTCGTATTCAGCTGTGTCATCTATCATCTGTTTTCATCAGGAAGGCACAAAAAGAGAAGATGGACGAGACTTCGGACGAGTCCACCATGCTGGCCGAAACTTTTAGGAACTGGAATCAGATTTTGTTTAGACTCCCCAAGCTTTCTGGCAGGAAGACAGGACACTGAACTGTCCAGTAAACAAGCTCCTTGTCGGTCTGTGTATCTTTTCTTTCCAAGGCTGGATTTGCTTGTAACTGGACAGAGTGAACGCAAACAAACCAGACAAAAAAACATTTTTTACCGTCACAATGGTGATACTTTCTTGTAATCAACAACGTAAGTGATACAATCTGTGCTGGCCTGTGGCGGTAAACTCCACCCATCTGCTTCTCCACACAGGTCGAAACAAACACACTGAGAATCATTTGCAGCCACTACTGGCACGATGCACGCAGATGCATTCATTCACTGTGAGGGAGTCACTTCCTTCATTTTTTTGTTCTTTCTTTCTTTCTTTCTTTCTGTCTTTCTTTCTTTCTTTCTTTCTTTCTTCCTTTATCTCGTTGCCTCTTCTATGCACTTCTTGAAACTGAGATGAGATATCTGATATCTGAGAGGGGACATGATAATGCCTTCACCTGACCTTAAACTAACAGTTCAGCGTTTGAGAATGAGGAAGCAGGTTGCCTCGCTCCTTCCTTGTGGTTCGATGGGATGATAAACTGCACGTATTCAA
Source organism: Myripristis murdjan (assembly GCF_902150065.1). Taxonomy (NCBI): domain Eukaryota; kingdom Metazoa; phylum Chordata; class Actinopteri; order Holocentriformes; family Holocentridae; genus Myripristis; species Myripristis murdjan. The sequence goes on along the minus strand of NC_043986.1, from coordinate 8,062,603 downwards.
TCTCAGTTTAACCTTTGTTTCCTTCTGCTCGATTCCTGCTTTTCTTTAACTCGTGATGCGACATGTGATGAGACGGTGCCTCAACCTTATGAGCACCACTTGATTCTCTAAACGCCGAGTGCCTCGGATCTCTGTGTAACCAACCTCTTTTTCTTACTTTCACTTTCTTTACCTATATTCCTCCATGTGGTGACAAAGTGTGTGAACTGTAACGTTCTCAGGTCACTGATAACCACCTGCTGGGATCACTTCTGCATGCGGCAGCTGAGAAAGTTGACTAACAAGTTCAGCTGAGGAGATTCATCTCACAAAGAGCTTATTGTTTAAATTTTAAATTTACTTGCCTGTGTTTGCACTATAGTTACATGTTTGATAATATAATCCTGTTTGGTGAGTCCAAACAGCCCCTGGTCCTGCCTGCCAATGACTGTTATGATAAGACTAATAAAAAAAGTTGTTATTATGTACAGTTTCAAAGGGTGCACATCATGATATCGCCTGTATTTTCAGAGCCAATATTGCTGTATATAAAAATAAAACATTTTTTTTAAGATTATTATTATTTTTTTATTTAACAGCCACAGTAGAGAGAGACAGAGAAGACAGGGGAGAGAGAGGGAACAACATGCAGCATGGGGCCTGAGGTCAGATTTGAGCCCAGGACGCTGTTATCAGGACTCAGCCTTGGTACATAATGGTGAGCCACCAGGGCACCCGCAAATAAAACAAATATTTTAAAAAAATCTCTGCTGGTCCATAGTTTTCTCCAGGAAAGAGGGTGGTATGGGAATTTGCTCACTGATACACCAAAAGTTGTGCATGTGTATAATCACCTGTAAGAAAACAGATACTGTACTTCTATTACAGTCACAACTCATGTAATATTTGTCTTTGATAATTATATCATTCAATAGGCAAATCAATATTAACTCCATAGTCTGTGTCCGTTCTAAAGTGGTCTATTTAATTTTGTTGCGTGTTTGAAAAGATGTTAAAATTCGGCTGCTGTGTGCTGCAGAGAGGGGCCCGCTCGGGTTAGTGCTGCAGGGCGGCCTCATGTGTTTGCGTTACGGTCCGGGACTTGAGCTCAGTGTAAACGGGTTAAAAGGCATTTCAGTTCCCTGTTATCACCCCAGCAACAGGCGGGGGTAATTATCGGCTTGGACCCCAATTCACAGAGGTCTGCACGGTTCACTCTTCAGTGGGTGACCCCTGCATAATCAAGTCATGGACATGCTGTGTATTTTTAAGGCAGTCTTACCCTCAGACTTGAGTTCATAGAGTCATACAAAAAATTCATTTCATGCCTTAATTATTATGATATTATTTGTTATTAAACCAAATGAGAGCTAGTCCAAATGAGATTAAAAATAAAATAAAATGTTTCCTGTCTCCCTTCACTGTGATTTTCTAAGAAATCAGAAATGCCTAAAAAAAAAAAAAAAAATCTTGGAAGCATCCCCACCTTGAGTTTCTTGTCCGTGCTCGCGGCTTTCTCGCACATCATTTTGGAGCCTCTGATGTCGCAGAGCTTGTCGGCGTCGCCGTGCAGGAGCAGGAAGGGCCAGGTGATGGACGGGATCTCCCTCTCGATGCGCGCCGCCGCCCCCATCAGCTGCATGCCGAATGACACCCGCATCCCGCCGTGGAAGTTCAGCTCGTCAGCATCATACGCCTCGACCTGGTGAGAGAAAGAGAGAGGAAAGAGAAGGGAGACAGAAAGAAGTGAGAGTTATGAGAGAAAAGGGGGGTAAAAATAGATTATTATAGAAGAAAGAGATATAAAGACATGAGAGAGAGTGTTTGGGGAAGGGTGAGACAGAGGAAGGGAAGAAGGGCAGATTAAGGGATAAAGAGAGAAAGTTTACATGAGCTTGTACCTTTTATGCAAAACATGAATCCCTCATGTGCCATACGAACTCTTACACAGATCACCCACTCTCCATATCTATTCATGCTGTATGTAAATTTAGCTCATGGCTCACTTCAGCTCGACAGCGGACACCCACAGCAGTCGTTTATGTGCACTGCTGCTTTGAATAATGAATGACAGGAAAAGTGAGCTGACCTCTTTAGCAGCTCAGAGGAGTATGTAACGCTCAGAAACGTACAAAATGACCATGGACATAAATTAGAGATTAAAATCAAAGTTGTAGATCAAACTGAAACCATTTTACAAAGTGGTGCTAATTTTGAGAATGTGAAAATGGGTGCAAAAATGACATTTTGGAATGAGATTTGCCTCATATAGTGTCATTTAGATTCATATATGGTCTTTAAATTTTCTTTTTCTTAAAACAAGATAAGAAAAAAAATGCCGGTGGGATAAGATAATTCCATTTATTTCCAATGCAGGTTCACTTGTTTCAGGAACTTTTCTAGGAATAAGTCTAAATATGTTGAAACAAGGCAGAAAAAGGCAGATCAGCCCCATTTGGGACCAAGAACATGACACTTGAGTCAAGAAAATTCAGGAAACAAGTTGATTAGTGTTGGAAAACAGTGGAATTATCTCATCCTACTGGCAGATTTTTTTTTTTTTTTAACCTTGATTTAAAAAAATAGAAATGAGAGATTCAGTATGAGACTAAATTACTTAAAATAGAGATTTTTTGCAGTCTAAGGATTCAGACACTTCAGCAGGATGGATGCTCACCAGCAACAGGGCTTTTGTCCAACATTTTTGTTTTAATTAAAAAAAAAAAAAAAATCACACAGAAGCAGCTGCAGCACCCTCCACTGCTCACTGCACTGATGATGCTGCAACATATTTAATCCTGGAGAAGGAATTAAAAAAAAAAATCCTTCAGCATTAATGCTAGAAAGATGCACTGTGAAGGGTCAGAAGTTTCTTGCAGAAATATGAATGATTGATCATGTTGTACCAGGCTACATTTGCCAGCCTTGATCTGATGTGAGTCATGAAAACATTTTGGTGGGTGTCTCAGCTGGCTGAGCTGTCAACCATGCACCTTTGTTAACTTCCATTTGCCTTTACCTCCACTGTAAACTATTAGATAAAAAACTCTTTTTTCAAGCATTTTTCTTTCCTAGGTTAAGCTAGTAGTGCGTAGTAGATGTGAGCCGTGACTCCGACATGTGCCTGTTGTGGTGAGATGACTTCCCTTAAAACACTGTAGAGAGAAGAAGTACAGCAGCCGAATGTGGGATCACGACACCAAATGTTGCTGCAGGCTACTTCGGAAGGGTCATGCTTGGTGTGTAAACACACACACACACTGACACATATAAACACACAGGTATGCATTTACACATGCACACAGAATCACAGTGATACAATGGCAAAAACCACAGAACAGGACAAGACATGTGCAAATTAAGGTACGCAGACAAGGTTGCATGCACTTACACACACACACACAAACACACACACACATATGGCTAGACGTGACAAAATGTCTGTGGTTTGGAACGGAGTCAAAACATCTATTGTGATGCAATTTTTCATCTTGGGGCTATATAAATACGATGACACACAAGTGCACACAGTTTTATCTCTTGAGACCTTGTAAACTCTTTGTTCTGTAGATTGCACGATACCTGCACCTGATTTTACAATTACAAGCAACACAATACGGCCCCCGAACTTCCTACAAGTTCCTACACACGCATGCACGCACACACGCTCCCCACCTGTTTCTTATCGCGTGACACCCATTTGGACTCGATGGAGCCCAGAGACAGGCTGGGCACCATGTGGTTCAGCACCTTGGCCAGAAAAACCTGCAGAAAGCAAAACAAAATATGCAGGGAATTTTGTTAATATCGCACATGAGCGTTTAAAAATGAAGGGTGTGGAGAACCAAGAGGCTGTTTATCTGTCTGAGGTACACACTCTTTCCACTTTTATCGACACCATCTGCCATCTGACTAACATTAAAAAGAGATACTGTTACGCGGTGACCAGTAACACAAGTGCAGGAGAGACAAAGAGAGAGAGAGAGAGAGAGAGAGAGAGAGAGAGAGAGAGAGAGAGACAGATATGGAGACAGGATGTGCGTTCGTGAGCGTGCATTCAAGTGTGTCTGCATGCAAAGTGCCTCTATGCATGTGTGTGTGATGATCTCAAGATAACAAACACCACTTTGCTGGATGCAAATAACAAGGAAGAGGAGGCTAACTCACACACACACACACACTCTCTCCTCCTCTCAAGCAGATTCTGACCTCAGTCTCATCAGTGTTTGGCCTGGAACATTAAAGGCACTTGGATCTGTGATTCAGGAACAGATGGCTAATGCTGCTCAAGTGCTACTTACACTGATTCTTGCTTTGGCGAGGCAGAAAATAATAGGTGGTGGCATTATACCGGCCGTCCTTAGCAGGTCTGTGTCAAGTGGAGCGAGACGACTGACTTCCAGCTGATTACAGGATTCGAAAAGTGCGACTTTGAGCAAAAATCAACTCTCAGATACTCTTGTGCTGTTTGATGTTTGATATCATCAGTCTGTGATGTTCAGGGCATTTCAGGGGTTATTTTGGGATGAATTTACTTTTTTACTCTTACTATAAGCAATGAAAGAGATTGTAAGCAAAAAAATGAAGAAACAAAAACTATTCTACCTCTCACAATGCCAAAAAAACATACAATGCATTATATAATATGTGATGGCTATAAATAATCATGCAGATATAATATTACATCTGCATGTTTATTTATAGCCATCACATTTTCATCATTGCCTATCAAGCTCTGTTTGTTATTTTAGGCGCTGTAAGAGCTAGAAAGTGATTCTACCCTGGGACCCCTGGAACCCGCTTTTTGCAAAGAAACTAGTATTTCTGCCCATCAGTGTCATAACTTGCACAGTATAACTTAATAATCCAGTTTCCTGCAAAGGTAATAAAAGGTACCTTCCATTAATATACTAAAGTAAAGCATTTTTTCCTGTGAACGTAATAATTATGACATTAATGGTAGTTATTACATAAACAGAAAGCTTGAACATTTTAGTTTTTTACATTGACAGCTGCAACACGGCCTCGTCTACGATGTAGTTCTCCCTGTTGGTGAATCTAGAGAAAAGCCTGGGCTCTTTGATTCGGGGGAACTGACACCAGCTCCTGACATTTGCCGCTGATGTTTTAGATCACTGAAACATTTCCTCTTGTCAAACTCAGTTGTTGCCGCTGGAAATATCTGTCTTGGTTTGGCAGGTTGCCAGCGTGGAAAAAGAAAAATACAAACAACACAACGGTCCCAGGTATGCCAGGCTGGAGAGAGTTTAAGATTTTAGGGAAGATTTTTACTTTACAGGGCAGAGAGGGGGGCCTTTACACTGATTCTGAATATTATAGCAGTTAGTACCGTCAGGCATGAGCCAAATGGGGTAAAATGACTGCCACTTTATTGCATTATTGACTTGAATCGTTTGACTTAATGCAGCAGGAGGAGAGAGGAGCGGAAAGCAGTGGTGAAAGTAAAGCACGGTGACAGTAAAAGGAGGCAGGTGAGCAGGTGATGTTTGGGTACCTTGAACGGTGTGGCCGACTCGGGGTTCATCTGGACCATGGGGGCGATCAGAACCACTCCTGCAAAGTCAGCGGGCCGCTCGCAGGCCGTCAGGATGGAGATGGCGCCGCCCTGACGGAGGAAACACACAGCAAACACGTGTCAAAATGAACTTTGGAAGTTGAGTGGATGGCTCACTTTTTCAAACAAGTTTATCTATAATTGTATATATAAAAATTCTTTAAATTATTCTCTGTCCGTCATCTTTTAGGAGAAGGCGTCATGTTTTTCAAGGGGTGAATGTCATTTTAGAATGAAAATTGAGTGAATTGAATGAAAATTTAGAATGAAAATCTAACTAATCTAACTAACTCCCCTGAAAAATATAACCAATAGTAAGGACTACAATGTTTTTGCCACTGAAAAAGGCCCAGGACATAGAGAAGTACTCATGAATGAAAAAAAGGGAAAGAAAAAATGATGATCTAATTTGGCTTACTTTACATCTAAAGAGTGTGCAGATGTTTCGCCCATTATAAAGACAAATTTAAAGCTAATTTTTTCAAGAGCATATACTCTCTTTTTTCATTTTTTTTGGACTGACTTCACTGAAACTGATGCACCAGAGAAATCCACTTTGAGTTTGTGCACGTTTTTTTCATATTCTGTACATTAGAGAGAAGTAAAGAAATAGAATAAGAGAGGATTGTTTTGGTGATTAGCGCAAATTCAAGAATCCAGAACAGGAAAACAGAAAGGCCTACTCGCTGAAGTTTTCAGCTGACGGAGAAGGGCGTGACTCCTCTGCTCTGACAGGAGTGGGAAGATGCTCGAACAAAGGTTTTAACAAAGTAGGTGAGAGGTCACAATGCGAGGAACAGTGGGAACACTAACCAGAGGATTCAAGATGTAAAACGTAAAACAATCTGCCTTTTGTTCGGCTGGGTGTGAGCTTCCACCCTGCCCTCTTGTGTTGTTGCTCCAGACGCAGAATGGGACGAGGGGGCCGCGCACGGGGATGTGAACCGGAGGCCCTCGGGGACACATGAGCTGTAAAGGCGCCGGCGAACACGAGGCCGATGCTCACCTTGGCACACACACGCTGACATTTAGGATTGTGATTTAAATCCAGTGATGTAGGGCCGCGATAATTAGTGGCTCCGCTGCTGCCAGGAATCAAATCCATTTGTCACGGGTGGCCTTGGCTTGATTTCAGCTCTCATATGTAACGCAGGTGCGCGCAAACACACACATACACACTCTTGTGCTGTATAGAGATGAGCCGAAACAGACAAGTGATTTGGGCGCGGGTGAATCTGGCCGCGGCTCTCCGCAGGCTAATTTGCTTCAACTTTGTTTATGTGAGCGCTCTTTGTCAGCCGTGTGAATATTCATCAGGCCGGGGCCAATGACAGGCCAACTTCCTGAAAAGAGGCGCTAAGTAGAGAGAGACAAAACGTTTCCCACCAGAAAATCTCACTTTCTAAAGACACAAACACACAAGTGCACCCTCTCTCACACACACATACACACACACACACACACACACACACCCCTACTTGCATGCATATGGCCCATACACACACACAAAGCTTTGCTCTCACCATCTCTTTCATTTGTCTCTCTCTCTCTCTTTACCGCATGGACACTTACACACACTCACACACTGACGTACCTATATATATGCATGCAAACTCTCTCTCGTTCTCTCTCTCTCTCTCTCGCTCTCACTCTCACTCTCTCTGTCTCACACACACACACACACACACACAGAAATGTTGCACAGTCGAATGGTGGCATTGCTTTAGGCTGATGTAAGTTTCCTAAACTGGCTCATTAGTGTTGTTGGATTTTTTTTTTTTTTTTTTTTTCATTTCATAGCCAACAGGATGACTGCATGTAATTCAGCGAAAAAAGGCTGTTCTCTGTCAAGGCCTCACACACACACACACACACACATACACACACATTTTATCCACTGCAACCCCACAGAGTGAGATAAGTGTGAGGAGAATAGAGAGAGAGAGTGGGGCAGAGACAGAGAAGCTCTTTGAGAAGCTAATTTAGGCCATTTGAGGCTATGACACACACACTCACACACACACACACACACACACACACACACACACACACACACACACACTGAACTTGGGTGGAGAGGGTGAATACTGGTATTGTATACTGTCAGTCCCCTGAAAATTGGACGGATTTGAACTGTACATGATTATCTGAGGAGAGAACACCCTGTACTGACAATATATAGAAGATTCTGACATTATGCAGACAAAACAGCCATCATCCTCATATTATAGGGACTAAACAACTAATAAACTGACATTACAGGGACTAAAAAGATAACATGCTGACATTATGTGGCATAAACCGCGACCACAAGACCACAAAACCATTATACGGATTAAATAACCAACATGATGACATGGGGTGACATCAGCCCATCAGAAAATTTCATGATCTTCTAGCCTGCAGCAGCCGCCTCTCAGTGCCTCGGGCTGACGCTAAACTACCCCACCTGTCAGACTCGGAATGAAATTTAATGGGAATTGTTTGGCGACTGCGGCCAAATAACCCTGCGAGGGCTGGAGGACAACATCCATCAATTATAAGTGATGCCGGACTGATTTATTGATATTATTCTTCAATACATTCATGCACGAGGCGCATGCCCTAGATTCAATACACAGGCAGAATGAGAGCAAGATAAAAACAAATCAAGAGGTAAACAAGGAAAAAATAAAGTGAAGAGGTAAAAAAAAAATAAGAGAGGAGAATAAATGACACTCTCTCCTGTCTTGCGACAATGACTGTCAACTTACCCTTGAGCAAGGCATTGAACTATACCGGGTGGGTTTCAGGTGGGAATATGTGGAATTTAAAAAAAAGGAGAGAAATAAATGTTCAAAATGATATAAACCAAATAAAAGGATGGGAAAGTGGTTTTGCATGGAGAAGCTGAATGAGTGACTGTTACGAGGGAAAAAGTGAGATGGAGGGATGAAGAGATGAAAAAAAAACAAAAAAACACCAAAACAAAACAGTGAAAGACCCTAAAATGGTGACAAAGCATTATATAAAGCTCTGGCAGCGAGGAAGTGGGACAAATGAACCACAGCCAGATCTGCTGATGGGGAGGAAGAGATGGGAAGACGCCAAAACCGAAGGTGTTTGTCGTTTCCCATGAGCCTCTTGTCCCTGGAGTTCATGGAAACTGAATGCAGAGGAAACGGCGAGACGCAGTTCATCCGGCATTGAAGAACAGAAGAAAGCAAAGGCGACGCAAGAAGTAGAGGAAACACCGGAAGAAAGAGGAGCCAGTGAGTCAGAAAAAAGCCAGAACACATGAAGAATTGCGGTTAATCTGGAGCTAATCTCAGCTGACACCCCCCGTCTAAAACTGTCGCTCTGACACCACGCGAAAACGTTTCTCATGTGACCGTTTGTCAGTTTGAATAATTTCCCATTTTCAACTTCCTCTTACATTTTTCTGAGACAATAAACCACGACTGCACGTTGACCAAAAACCCTTTCCCACAAACCAAAGAGAAGTTTGATCTTTCTCTTTAAAGAGGAATTTACCTTTTAGTTCTCTGTTCATTTACAATGGCAGCCATTCTACAAGTTTCCATATTGATACAATTGTATGAGTTCATGAATGATGTTTTCACTGTACATGCATGAATATTTCGGCGTTCTGTATAATGCACTGAGTCCCAGACAGATTTCTGTTGGGGAGACAATAAACTGGTCCTCGGCTTCATCTATAATGCAGTGTTTCTTCCAGATTATTCCTCTTGGGAACGGCGAGGAAATGCAGAAGGAGTCCGAAGGTAAATCTCAATGAAGATGAGACAGGCATTAACTCAAAAATATCCCCTAAAATTAGGTCAAAATGAATTCCAGTAGGACTTAAACGGATACGATTCTCAAAAACCTGTTAAAATGCACTTCCACATCGGTAAGCAGGTAGTTACAGGTATTGTGAACACAACCAACTGCATGGATTTTGTGTAACTGGAGTGAAATGCATTGTTTGTGTGCGTCTGTGACCGGCTGGACTGAAATCACATCCAAAATCATTGTGAAATGTCAGTAAAGTGTCAGGGTGCGGCCAAATTAGACGTCGACTGACAGAGAGAGAGAGACAGGAGAGAAAAAAGAGAAGTCCGCTGCTGCAGAAGTGGACGTTTTAGCTCAATAAATGAACAAAAACATTCATACGCTGCAAAATCAGAACATGCTGCGCTCGAATGACGACTGCTGCTTAGATGATCATGTCAGATAGAGCATCTTCTCATGTGATAACAACATGGAGAAAAGATCATCCTCTGACAGCCGAGGTGAGGTGAGGTGAGCAGTTCAAAATGCTTTAGAAAAGATTTAACAAGACATAAAACAGATTTTAAAGGTGCAATTAAATAATAAAAAAAAAGACATAATTAAATAAATACATTAGATTTAAAAAAAAAAAGTGCATGCAATTTTATTATCAGCCTTGATCAGATTGGAATAGATGATGCATTGCCATAATTGCCTTGCAGCATTTTGCACTTTGAAAGGGAAACTACATTAAATGAATATGAAGCGAATGAGGCAAAAGCACAGAAAGTACACTGCAAAAAGTCAAAATCTTACCAAGATTATTTGTCTTATTTCAAGTAAAAATGTCTTATTTCTAGTCAAAATATCTCATTACACTTAAAATAAGACATGATCAGCTCAGAAATAACTTGTCTTTAGACAATTTTCACTTGTTTAAAAAAAAAAAACTTGTTTAAAAAAAAACAAAAAGCAAATTTTTACTTATTCACTTGAGTCACAAGTAAAAATTGGCTTGTTCCATTGGCAAAATTTGTTTCTTGTTTCAAGTAGATTTTCACTTGAAACAAGTGAAAATTGTCTAAAGACAAGTTATTTCTGAGCTGATCATGTCTTATTCTAAGTGTAATGAGATATTTTGACTAGAAATAAGACATTTTTACTTGAAATAAGACAAATAATCTTGGTAAGATTTTGACTTTTTGCAGTGTAGCCACCTCTACTTTGTTGGTAGAGAAAACCGCCACTTTTTAGCGCTGAAATAGGGTTTGCAACGCCGCAAAACATTAATAGATCAGACCCAAGGAGTCCAGTTTTCTGTTTCAGCACGGAGGGTCGCATGTAGGAACCGCCACATGTAAATGTTTGTCATTCTTCGCTGAGCGCACCAAAGTCTGCTCAGGATGTTATCACTGGAGCAGCGTCTGGTTATATACAGTAAAAGCCACAGGTGGTTCCCATTGTCCTGCAGGTTTTACGTCATTGCTGAACAGAGACTCACACAAACGCAGGAGCGGAGGAACCGGCTAACAGAAACAGGATGAGGAGCCGCGGGGAAACGAGGAAACGAGGCCTGAGACAAAACACAGCAACACGCAGCTTTTTCATTTGCGACTCGGCTTTTTCCAATAACTCAGCTGCGTCTGGGCTTTTAGGCCTTGGTTTAGCTTGTTTGCATGTACAAACAAATGGTTCTGCTTCATTTTGAGTCAGAAAAGCACAACATTTAAGATGGCATGATTACGATGAACAAAGGTAGGTGAGCGACAGAAACCAAGTGGCAAACAGGGATGAGAAAAGTATAAAAACTATAAAATGCATAAAGAGCAAGACAGAGGAAGAAATACATACAGTTAAAGGAGAATGCTGTTAATATAGCTCATATTCCAGTATTTCTAACAGGCAGGAGCCAAAATGTGAACTTTTTCGGTGCAAAAACTCACAGGAAAATCTCATGGCTGCACAGAGTCAGCGCCCCATTCACTGCCTGTTCAGCGGTGCCAGATTTTATATCCAAGTGACTTCAAATATTGAAACGCTCTGGTTTCAAGCTCAGGAGAGACGAATTTGTTTAATCCTGGGGCAGAGGAATAAACCATGTAACAATACTGCAACTACTAACCTAACACATTTGTTTTTCCAGTCTTTTTTTTTTTATCTTGACTATTTTAGCAGAAGAAAAAAAATATACATGTCATGGCTTAGGGCAGTGGATGCGTTGAGGCATGAGGAAGGAATTAATAAAAAGAAAGGTGAAAGAGGACAAGGGAGAAAATTAAAGCAAGAAAGAAAAGATGAGCTCAGGTAATCCTCAGCTGACTGTTTACAGACACTAACAGCGTATTTCCTCGCTAATTAATCAGCATTAATTACCAAAATATAGCACAGTGATAACGAGAGGAGAGTGAGCCGTGCTGTCAATATTAACCAGCTGCCCGACATCGACGTTCTCCTCCAGGAACCTCACATCTCCAAACAGGAACCAGCTTTTCAGGAATTCACAGAGACTCGGTAAACTTCCCACATCCGTTTTTTTTTTTATTTTTATTTTATTTTTTTTATCCATTTAGGGCGCTGAATGTCGTCTGCAACTTCTGGTTTAAAATGGAGCGTCCACACATGAACTCCACTCTATGCAAACTTATCATTTAGGTTCTCTTTGAAAAATCAGTTGCATCTGGTTTAAAAATGAAAAAATAATGATGAGAGGTTTCTTTTTAAATTGCGACCAGAGGAGGGAAGAGCAATGGAAATTAAAGGGGAGAGAGAAAAGGGAAATATAAGCAAAAAGAATGAAGGTAAGTTAGGGAAAGGAAAGGAAAGGAAAGGAAAGGAAAGGAAAGGAAAGGAAAGGAAAGGAAAAGGAAGGAAACAACAAACAACAAACAAAAGGAAATGAAAGGAATAAAAGGAAGGAAAGCTAAGTAACAGTAAGGAAAGGAAAGGAAAGGAAAGGAAAGGAAAGAAGGGAGGGAAAGGAAATTAAAGGAAACAAAAGAAAAGGAAAGGAAATGAAATGAAATGAAAGGAAAGGATAGGAAAGGAAAGGAGAGGAATGAAGGGAGGGAAAGGAACGGAAAGGAAAGGAAAGGAAAGGAAAGGAAAGGAAAGGAAAGGAAAGGAAAAGGAAAAGTAAGGAAACAACAAACAAAAGGAAATGAAAGGATGGAAAGGAAATGAAAGGAAACAAAAGGAAAGGAAAGGAAAGGAAAGGAAAGGAAAGGAAAGGAAAGGAAAGGAAAGGAAAGGAAAGGAAAGAAGGGAGGGAAAGGAAAGGAAAGGAAAGGAAAGGAAAGGAAAGGACAGAACGGAGGGAAAGGAAAGGAAAGGAAAGGAAAGGAAAGAAGGGAGGGAAAGGGAAGGAAAGGGAAGAGAAGGGAAAGGAAGGGAAGGGAAGGGAAGGGAAGGGAAGTCACAGGTGGAGAGGCAAGCCCATTTAAGAAAAGGAGGCAATGGCAGGGAAGGAAACGGAAGTAAGAGAGAAAATGAAAAGAGAGGAGAGAAAATGAAATGAAAGAAGGCAGAGACGATTAAAAGGAAGGAAAAGAAAGGAACGGAACAGGTGTGTGGCTGGAGGGAGTAGAGGAGGAAAGTCAGGAAACAAGATGAAAGAAGAGATGGAGGGACAGGTGGCCTGGCTCAGACAGAGTGAAGCGGAGCTAGGATAAAGGACAAAAAAAAAAAAGATGGAGGGACGAACTGAAAAGAGAGAGAGAGAGGAGACAGAGAGAGTCACGATGAGAAGAAAGAGAAAACAAAGTCGGCGCGGCTGACCTCCGTCTGTTTACAGAGTCTGACGCCCAAAGCAGAGCTCAGCCTCCATCTGGGAGCCCAGTGTAAATGTTTAGCTGTTTTACAGAGGCTGACACCCACACACACACACACACACATGCACACACAAAGCACACAAAGCACACAGGTATATAGATGCCTCCACACACACACACACACACACACACACAGCATCCTTGCTCTAAAAGCCTCGGTCTCTGTATAAATACGCCGCTCAGTAAAGTGTGCGCCTAAAAGCTTTTTGCAGAAACAGGCCGGCGTGGCGAGCGCCGCGCTGTTTAAAGGACTTAAAAGCCCGGGCGACGACGGCGGCGGCGGCGAGCACATTTACCGCCGCCCTGAATGGAGGACGCACAGTATCTGTGTGAACTAAAAGCTCGGCTGTTTCAGAGCAGAGAATAATATTTGGGTTGTAAAAGGGCAAAGCATTAAACTGGGCGGAGGCGGGAGCTGAGGCGGTATTGAATGCAGCTCAGTCACTGTACGACTCCACGGAAAAACACCGCGGGGAGGTTTGTCATCGTGGAAGAAGACGCTATGGCAGGAAACAGCCTTTTCCCTGCGCTATCACCAGTTAAAGGGGTATTTCGGATTTTTTGAAGTAGTGTGGTATGAGATACTTATCCATAGTTAGAGCCAAAGTCTAGCTTGTGCTGATGTGGATGAGGGCAAAACATATTTTAGCCACCGAACAAAAGGCACACCTAAAAAATCAATATGAATTTAAGGGTGCGCTATATTTAGAGTATTTGCACCGTTTTACCAAGCCCTCAGACAGCCCTTTCCTTTGGCACTACATTTTCTCAGCTGTTAAACTTACTTACTTACTTACTTACTGTATTACTACGCACAAGTGTAGACGTGCAGTGCGATGTAGTAAAGTAAAGTATGTGAACTATTAATAAGCCCCTCATATAATCCCACTTCAAAAAAAAATCTGATCTAACCCTTTAATTGTGAGGTTAATAATTCAATACCTCCAAAATACAGGATCCTGTGTTTCTATTGGTTGAAACAGAGACTTAAAGAGCACAAGACTTCCCTTAAAAAACACTTAGCATTTGTTTAAAAGTGGTGCAATTGTCATTATTTTTCAAATGATGGATATGTTGTTTTGGGGCATGTCTAAAGTTTTATTTCTTTGAGTTTCTGCTGTGCTGAAAGAGAACACGCCTCGACGCTTTAAACGCAAAGATGTTTCTGTTCTCTTACAAACTTTTTTTTTTGGTAGTGCATCTCTCTCTCTCTTTTTTAATAGTTTTATATTTAAATTTTTTTATTTTTTATTGCAATGCACACAGTATAAGCAAGATGAAACAAAATGAAGCAATAAAACTCCGCCCTCTGGCTTTGTAATGAAATAAAAAGCTCAAAAGATGCATTCACAATCAGGCTGAATGCAGATTTAATGTTGTTTAAGTATAGCTTGTAATTAAAGTTTGTGAAATGTCCTATGTTTACAAAGGAAGGCTGGGATACTGAGGTACACCTGACACGTCTGTGACTTGCAGAAGCAGAGGTGACTGTGCTTTGTTCACGAGACAGAAAAATACTCACTAACTAACTTGATTTAAAGGTTTGACCCGTATTGTTAGCCGTGCCTGCACCAGACAACAACACAGCATCAAACACTGGGCTCAAAAACTTTTCTCCATATTCGTACAATTGCGCGAGACACAGCTGAAACGTATTATGACACATTTAACGACAAACTAACTCGACCCCTAAACCCTGGAAATAAAGGCTTATTGTATGATCCATCACGCTGATTTTTGTTTAATAATTATTATTCATTATTCTCAAAGTGTTACTGGGTCACAAGAAGAGGCTGCGATGCTGAATACAACTCTGTCCTTTTACAAAAATGAATAGACTGATTGATGTTGTGTGTTTCGTCAAGGTGTTATGTAATTCTGCTCAATGGCTTAATTATTTCACAAAAATTTCAGACCCCGATATAAGGAAACAAAAGGCTGCCATCGTGCATTTCCAGCTGAACACATATTATAAAAATTCTTAACAATCAAAGGGAAGCTTAACACAATAAATAATTATTTGAATATGTGCATATTACCGAAGTATGCTTATTAAAGAAGACTTGATGAAAGCAGGATGGTTTGTACACTGTGTTAACTCTGTGTATGCCTAAACCTAAATATCACTGATAATAGTAATAACTGTGTTTATTACAATGTAATACATTTAGACAATTTAAGATGTTTAAAAACTCACAAATACAACTTTATGGAAATGAAAAAATTCAGGAGATCAGGGTGCAGATGAAGTGTTGAGTTGTAAATGGACTTGGAAGGTGAGGGGCTGAAATCTCAGACGTGGCTGGCACTAAATACTTCCGTAGTGCCTGTGAGCAAGGCACTTAGCTCCCAGCTGCTCTAAGAATGCAAGAACATGGTGGCCATCTTCTTGAAAATGCAACTTTTTCTTTCTTTTTTGACTTCTTGTCCACATGAAAATGGTGTTTTTTGGTCAACAGAAAATACAGTTTTTTTTTTTTTTTTTGGAAAATACTCTCCAGTATTTTTTTTTGTAATTTTTTGGCCATATAGACAGTAAGAAATGTCCTTTTTTATTCTTTTGCGCCAGCTCTTTTGTCATTTTCAACAGTTTGTCTCATCTTTAACTTTCAGTTGGTGCTCTGCCTCGTCATCTGTTCACATTAAAGACAGTAACATCATTTTTTTTTTATCATTTGACTTTGTTATTTGACCGCTTCTGGACATTGCAACCTAATGACGTCAACAAAATGCTGCAGTCCTTCCTCAGCTCTTTGCTCATGATCATTTTGCAGAAACATTTTCAAAAACACTACCTGGTGTGGACAGATCTTATTTTCTGAAGGGAAATAAAATTGTTTGAAAATATCCGTACTTGTGTGTGCATGGCCTGGCGGAGCTGCCCACTGACCTGCAGCAGACTGCTGTTGTTGAACTGTGGGAATGTGTGTCGCTGTGTCAAAGTGACGCTGTAAAAGAGCCTGCACGCTCAGCAAACTGGCCCGGGGTGAATGTTTGTGCCGTGCAAAAGTACAACTGGGTTTTTTTGCTGCACATGAAAGCTGGAATTTGCCCGTACACACACACACACACACACACACACAAACTGTTTTGTGACGCCGGGACTGAGCCAAAGAAAGCGCACTATGGACGGTCAGAAACAGCAGGAACAGACACAGACAAATTGTGAACCATTTTCGCTGTTCTGGAAAAGTTATGACCTTGGAACTACAAGGTTTTGGCTCAACAGCGACTGTCACATGAAAACAGCTGAATTCTGCTCTGTTATTTCATAATAAAAGCTCTGAGCGACGAGCCACCTTCCTCGCTGAGGGTTTTGAAGGCTGGACGACTATTTTGGGACATGCAGGCACTTTGCCACATCATTTTGAAAGAAGAACGTGTGCCATCTCTTTTATTTGAACGTCACATTTGTGGCAGCGAACCTTTTAACTCCAATTTTGGTGTTCTTTTTGTGCTGGAACAGGACCCGACCCTGTCTTTTGCACGGCTCTGTGTGTTTGTCACATGTCACGACCCCAGGAGCCACGAGATCCGTTCAAAACGTATTCGGTAATTTCAAACCAAACAAGCAAAGAACTGCCAGAGGAACACTTTCATGATCCTCGGATGTAACACAAATCTGTAATTATTTCAGGATTGACACAAAGTGGTGAATCTCCTGTAACACTACCTGTTGGTCACCATTTTTTTGGTCATTGCGTTATGACAAAGTTCAGTGTGTGTGTTTTGGTGCGGTGATTTGATTTTAGACGTTTTGGTGCAATTAGAGGATAAATTAACCTCTGTACCAAGCTGCATACTGGTGTACAGAATTATATAAGGAGTACAGTGGTCCCTCGTTAAGGAGCTAAAAATAACCCGCAATAGGCAAAATCCGCGAAGTAGTCAGCTTTATTTTTTTTTTACAATTATTATAGATGTTTTAAGGCTGTAAAACCCCTCACTACACACTTTATACACTTTTCTCAGACAGGCATTAACATTTTTTCACTTTTCTCTCTTGTTTAAACACTCTCAAAGTTCAAACCTTCGTAGAAAAATAAGTCCAGTAAAAAAAAAAAAAAAAAAAAAAAAAAAAAAGCAAAATTGCACAAAAAAAAATCCGCGAAACTGCGAGGCCACGAAAGGTGAACCGCGTTATAGCGAGGGACAACTGTACTGAAAAAGTATACTCAGTAGCTGAGGTTACGTGGACAATATTTCTTCCATCCAACCGAATTCATTCTGATTAGAGATTCCAGTTTAACTGTTTACACTGAGGCTAAATAAAATGATCTGATGAGCATTTAATCAGAACCAAGGCCGTAACGCCCATATACATTGAGAGGTACAAGTCTCCCTCAATGTCCCCCCCCTCCAAAATATTGGTGGAATATATTAGCAATTCAATGTTCAGGCATTCCCAAAATGTCTGTCCCACCCCCAATGCTGAAATGGTGGTTTCGGCCCTGATCAGAACTGAACTTTTTTGACCTGCGTAAAGTGAGGCTGCCTGCTGGGAAGCATCTAATCTGCCAGAAATATAAATGTAATCCAGGCTAAGTCATTTTGTCCAGTGGTGGCGCCCCCGTCAGGTCGTCCATCAGACTGTAAAAATGAACCCTGACTGGCTGGTTTGGACTTTTATTCTTGTAACAAGCAGCCTTCAAACTTTTCCAGCAGGTGTTTGATTTGGTTGATTGGTTTGCTGGATTCTGGATTCTTCATTCATCTTCTCAAACAACTTGTTTGAGCAAAGATTTAATGATGATTTTTTTTTTTTTTTTTTTGGCATTTCTGCTTTATTTGACAGTCACAGTAGAAAGAGACAGGAGAGGCAGGGGAGAGAGAGGGACGCTGCGATCAGGACTCGCTCCGTGAACCACTGGGGTGCCCTGCCTTTTAAAGATTTAATCTTTACAACAAAAAAAGCTGGATCAGCCACAGACCAGGTTATATTTT
>NC_043986.1:8014525-8039525 GCF_902150065.1 Myripristis murdjan | reverse complement strand
CGTCCACAGGGACTTGTTCCAGTTCAGTATTTTCCGCTGAACGGTGACATTTACAGAGAGTCACCAAACAAACTGGATCTCAGTGCGGCTCTCTTTATGAGCGCTGCCAGGCTTCATTGGAAACTAAATATTTTCACATTGACACTTGACACCTTTTTCTTTCTCTTCCTCAACCTGTTTCTCTCTCTCTCTCTCTCTGTCTTTTTTTTTTCAACCTTGATGCGTGGAGGTGTTTGCTGAGCACACATGCTCTTTTCCAGCGAATCCCTTCATACCTGGGAGCGGTCATTAACTTAAATCTTATCAAAGCCAAGATTTTCAGCTGCTTTTTTTTCTGCCTCTGTTTACTTTTGCGAGCTCTCTCCCTCTTCTCCATCTTCATCCTACCTCTTCATTCCCCCCACTCACTCCCCTTTCTTATCTGCAATATAAGGGAGTATAATAGAAAAGATTAAAACAGCAGAGCACAGAAGCACATGAGATTAATACCAGAACTGTATCTATGAAAAAAAAAAAAACCAAAAAAATGAAGGATATGCAGCAAAGCTTTAATTAGTTTGCCCTGATTAAAGGCTATCTCTCTATCTATCTGATTAAAACCAAAGCTATGAAGTATCACTGTTATTTCAGCGCTTCTGCAGAAAACGACATCCTGTATCTCCACATTCCTTCTTCGGTTTCGGTGGCGGTGTGTCTGCCCTGTAACCAGGAACCTCACGTATCTGATCCCCATAGCAGTCAGTAAAGGAACAGTACACCCAAAAAGACCGGATCCCGGTTTGTTCAGTCGGCACCGATGAGTGCGCTGGACTCGTGAACAAGGAGAGGGTGGGCCCATTTGAAATCCTTGTGGATGGTGATTAAATTAGGCAATAAATAATTTAGATTGTATTTTATGGTGGCTCATGTCATTTTGTTAAAATCGACCCTACAGGCTTTGTTAAAAACTGTGGCCACTATCCTGGTGACTAGCAGATATACAAACAAAAAGCACAGTCCAACTCTACTTCAATTTGCAGGTGTATTTGGATTTTTTTTTTTTTTTTTTTTTTTTTTTGGATCGCCTACCTTGACATTGTGACTGAGTCAGCTGGCCTGCCTGCCTGTGCAGAGAGCAGCACACACCTTGAATCCGATTGTGGGTTGCCAAGTCGTGGTGACAGATGGATAGGAATTGTATAAAGGGTGAGGATTGTGTGTGTGTGTGTGTGTGTGTGTGTGTGTGTGTATTTTGTATCATAGACGATCTGGCAACAGATGTTTGCTTGTTGTTTATTGCTGTTTCCCAGGAGAAACATCAGAATGGACCAAGGGCAACAGCACAAGGCAGGCAATTCAGACTTTAAATAAATTATATAGCTTTTGGGTGAGGTATTCCCTCAAGGCCATCAACGGCGATGCATCCTGTCTGAAGCATCCTTAAGCGAGATCAGCAGCAGCCAAAGGCCGAAAAAGTAGATCCCTGCAGGTGAAACTCGACCAGTTTGCCCAGAACTGAGGCGCCGCGGGGACAGAGTTTCACTGAAACCCAACGAAGCTTCATTCACATTCGCCGACAAACAAAGGACTCCACGGGGAGTTTTCCTCGGCATTGTCTGAACTAAGCCTTGAACTTGAGTGAGAGATACGCAGTGCTCACACACACACACACACACACACACACTCTGCAGTGGAACAGCAGAACGCCAGCTCTATCACAAAACCTAATTAATTTTCGTGACAGGCTTAGTTCACTCAACAATTAATGAAGCCTATTATCAGAGCAAAATAGACAGAGAGAGAGAGAGAGAGTGGGAGAGAGAGAGAGAGAGAGAGAGAGTGGAGGAGAGAGAGAGATGCTAATTACAAGTTCCCTTTGAAGAGCTGCCCAAGTTATTGTGTGCAAATTGCTGGTGAAAGTGTGTGCATCCGTGTGTGTGTGTACGTACAAATACATGTGTGTGTGTGTGTGTGACTTACCGTGGTCGTGCGCGAATACTAGCAGGGACAGCTCCTTCAGTCTCTGTGCGATCTCATCGTACGGCCCACAATGCTCTCCTGCCCCGTGAGCCACGAACACCAGAGCTCTGGAGCGGAGGAGAAGAAAAGAAAAGAGAGGAGAGGAGATGAGAGGAGAGATAAAACACAAACAGATGTGAACAAACAGGCTGACACAAAAACACACACACGTCTTTCAAACATGCATGTACACACATAACAGATAAACTAACAGCGACAGTTGTTTGCATTTCTTCCACAGGAACGCTTTTGCCTCTTTGATGAGGTTTATCAGACTTTAGCAGCCGAGTAAACCAGGCTGATCTCTGTCCATCAGAACAGGACTGATGGAGAGAAGTGGGACAAGAGGGAGGGAGGGAGGAGGGGAGGAGCGGAGGAGCGGAGGAGCTGACAGGCCAACGAGGAGATAAATGAATGTATGAGAAACGTCCATATAAACAGACTTCTCTAATCACCTTAATTCACTGTCAGCAAAGCACAGATTCAGAAATGAGGAACCTTCTGTTTTTAGTGAGGTTACTGAGGGGCATGCTGGCCATGTGTGCATCTTAATCCCAACAGAAATCCAGCGGCAATCCAACTGTTTGACCACACACACACACACACACACACTGGTTGAATCTGCTCTCCCGTGCTGCTATAAAAAGAATGACCTGCAGCAAGATTTGCAAGAAAATGGCTGTGAGGTAAAAACCAGGCGACATGACAGAGAGCAGAGTGAACGCTGGGGGAAACTGGGATGTGTGACGCCGCAGCACCGGGACGGTACCGGGACGACAGGGGGAGGCGTCCCACGCAGCGCCTGATGGAGCGAGACGAGATCATAGTGTGCCATTTCACATATTCAGAACTCGTTTAAAATCTCAAATATAAGGTGAAGCTCTGGAGGTCTGGAGAAGTTCAATTTAGTTAGAAAAAACAGAAACTAGAGCAAACCCTGGTGCTGCTGCTCATCTGTGTATTATCTATCTATATGCATATCTATGTGCAGGTACATTTACTTGAGTTCTGTACTTAAGTACATTGGTAACACTTTACAATAAGAGTACAACAATTAACGTTAGTTAATGCCGTAATAAACATTAAGTAACAGGTAATAAACATTAAGTAACAGTTAGCTAACCGTTAACTAATGTGTCTAAGAATCATGTACTAATGCTGTTCATGCTAAGGTATTAATTTATATGTTATTTAAGGGTTATTGTAGATATTATTAACATTAGTAAATGCCATAATAATCATTAACTAACAGTTAATTAACCATTATGGCATTAACTAACGTTAATTGTTGTACTCTTATTGTTAAGTGTTACCAGTACATTTTTCAAGTATCTGTGCTTTACTTGAGTATTTGTTTTTTAACTTAAGACTTTTACTCTACCATGTTTCAAAGACAATTATTACACTTTTGACTCCACTGTATTTCTATGAAGGTTGTTGTTACTCTACTTTTAAGCAGAGCTTTGAAGTCAGATGTTGATATTTTTTCTTCTCTAAAATGTCACCGGAGAAAAACCAATCACAGTAGCCGCTCTCAACTGGGTTTGATGGAAAAGCACATCATCCAGCTCTGTGAAACAAGTGCATGCAAGACGTCCGCTTTCAAAGTAAAACGCATCTCTTCCATTTTCTAACCCGGTGATATTAAGTTGTATGGCAAAGTGGTTCTACAGGCAAGTTGGCGCATTCGTCGGGTGTTTCAGAAAGTTACCAGGTTCTGTAAATGCATCGTGAAAACAAATACTGCAATGTGCTGATATTAAAAAGTAAATGTACTATAAAAATGCGAGTTCCAGACCAAGTGAACGGATGAGATGATGACAACAAAAACTCCATCAAAAGGTTTTATATAACTCGTCACTGACATGAGAGGACAGGCTACTGAAACTATAGATTTCAAACTGGATGTCGACCAAATTTGATAAATCTAAATTTTACAACGCACCGTTACATCCCTGTTTTTAAATCAGAAAAGGCTTCAACCTCCTCTCAACTTGATGTCGAGAGGAAGCTTCTGACAAAACTAAAGCAGCTCTTAAGTCAAAGTTTTCATCGTTAGCATGGCTGAACTAATAACAGTGTTGTAATGTAACGAAGTACAAATACTTCGTTACTGTACTTAAGTAGAATTTTCACATATCTGTACTTTACTTCGTTATTTATATTTCTGACAACTTTTACTTTTACTCCACTACATTTCCGAAATAAAATGTGTACTTTTACTCCGATACATTTCTCTTAACCACCTTCGTTACTCGTTACTTCAAAATAAAAGTTGAGTTGCTGACGTAATTCCTGTTTGTTATCGTTTCAACCGCGGCCGCCAAGTGCGAAGAAGAAGCTCCGCCACCGGACACAGTGGGTAACCGGCTGCTCATAAATGAATCTCCGCAGGCTTTCTGTGTTTTTTCGGCAGCATCTTTGTGATTTTTTGTGCATTCGTTCGTGAGTGCTGAAGGAGTCGGTCTTTAATTCGTGGTTGCCCTCGTTCGCCCTGCGCCCCATATGAAGCTGCACGTCAAACCAGACTTTACAGACAAGCTCCCAAGGTGTGTCTGAGCTTGGTGCCTGAAAGTGCTTCATCTTCTGGCAGTCTGCCTCGGTTATGGCTTGGTGGTGGGAAGATTTGTCACGTCCTTCTCGGCGGAGTTTCTTTACCACACTGGCGAAAACACTGTTGCTGGTGGTGAATTCAGCGTCTTTTAACAGACACCAAGCAGCTCCTCCAACCACTCATCCAGGCTCAGGCCACCCAGCAAATCAAAATTCACCACAAAGTCTGACATTTTGTTCACAAAAGTCTTGAAACAAATGTGACCTAACGAGTAAGTGGAGCGCAGAGTAGTTGGTTGCTAGGCAACGCTATGTCCGTTTACACTGGCACAGGGATATTTTGTGCTGTGGTCCTGCCAGGGGGTTACCCTGATTTTACAACTGCATGGAACGCGGCTCAGCCAATCACATTTAAGGATGGGAAGCACCCGTTTTATAATTTCAAATAATAACTCGCGCTCATGACAGTTGTTGCCAGGTGCCAAGTTCAGTTTGTCCAAACAGGGAGGCTGAGAGACACAGAGAGCTGTTGATGGTGACAGAAGTTTAACGGTAATGTTAAAAAGTTGAAGCTTTTTTCTCCTGTACCCGGATTGCTTTTACTGTAAGGAAGCCACAATAAATTCATTATCAAAATTCTAACCGCTCACTTTGTTTAAATACTTTTACTTTTACTTCTAATACTTAAGTACAGAAAATATCAGAAAATTACTTTTGATACTTAAGTACAATAAATGTCAGGTACTTTAAGACTTTTACTCAAGTAATATTCTAAAAGGTGACTTTAACTTCTACCAAAGTCATTTTCTGGTGAGATACTTGTACTTTTACTCAAGTATCGCTTTCAAATACTTTATACAAGACTGACTAATAATAAGGGAGATTGCGCAGCATGTAAACAGGATTGCAATGGAATAAGCAACTCCTGTAAACATCTTAATGGGAATATTGTGTTTTTTTTTTTTTAAATAAAGCCAATTTAATCCTTCACAATATGCATGCTGACTGCCGTTCAGGCTCTTATGGAGTTCTGCAAAAATTCTGACAGAGGCTATATTAAAAAAAAATTGGAAAAACACAGGGTAAAACAGAGAGAGACATGCTGTGTTTTCAGAGATAACAGCTACGGTCCATCTGTCTGTCTTTCTACCCCATCACACCCCGCTTTGCCTCGCGAGCTAACTCAAAGCAGACGCCGAGGGGAATGTCCTAAAAACCCCGCACGTAATCCAAACACGCAGAAAACAGCCGCACGGACCGCGCTTTGCCTTGGAATCCCCGCTCGCCTTTCATGGAATATTGATACGACAAAAACCTCAGATCATTTGAAAAAACATGGTTTGGTTTTCTGGTAATAAGCACAAAAACATGGGAAAACATAAACGGCGTGGATTCGGTTTCACAGAAGAGCGGTGTCAGACAGAGTCCAGCTCCATCACGGGCATTTTTATGTGAACTGTGATCGTGATTGAATGTGAAAGGCTGAGTGGAAACAGCAACTTCTGATACAATATCCCAAAGTTTCTTTTGTGCTTGTTTGAGGTGGATTTTTTTTTTTTTTTTTTTTTTTTTTTGTCAGTATTAAGCAGTGTGAAGATATATTTCCATTTCTGCTTTTTTGTTGCATTTGTTTCCTTATGTAGCCACAGTGTTCAGTAAACCAGAAGACATGAATTGTTATTAATCGTCATTTTCACCTTTTTTATTTGCATAGGCTTAAAATTTAAATTCATGTAACACTTGAATGAGAAAATACAGCAATAAGGAGTTTAATAATTTAAGAAACATCCCGGCTTCTTCTTCCTCGCAAGGCACTGACCTGTTTGTTTATAATGATATATTATATGATGTGGTGATCACAATTATTTATCACGACTATTTCTACGGATGATTTGAGCCAAAAAAATATATTTTGCTGCAATTTCTTGCAATTTATATCAATGTTACTTTCAATGACAGTGGGTTTTCTCAATGAGATAAGATATTTCAGTATAGCTTATTTGCTATTATTCTTTATCCAGTGATAGTAACTAAAATGTTCATCTGTAAATGACTTTTGATCTCCCTCTATGTTTGTATATTTATATCACTTTTATGACCACATTCACTTTTTTAATGTGGATTTGGGTTTCTACTGACTCAGTTGTGGAGATTTTACCTGAGAGCTGCACCTGGAGCAGATAAAGGGTCAGCAGGGCTGTCATGCAAAAATGCGGTAAACAAAACATCAGGATGAGATGCAAACTTAACAAAATAATCTAACCGAGTGAGTCCAGGTAAAAGGAATACTCCAACATTTTGGGCAAAATAAAAACCTTATTCTGATTTCCCCAGACTGAGACAAGACATTTGATACCATTTTCACCTCTGTGCGACCAGTGGGTCGGTTCATATGGCTGGCATTTTCTGTTAGCTTAGCACAAAGACTTAAAGCCTATGGGAGTCGTTAGCCTAGCTCTGTCAAAGGGAAAAATAAACCTCACAGCAACTCTGAGTCGACTCCAAATTGTTAACCTTCACATTTCATTCAGAAGGAAGGGGGTCCTGTGTTTTTTGGTAATTTGTGCCAACAGGAGACGGTTAATTCCACTGATTTTTCCTCAAATCTCCACCTGCACGTCAGGTGTGCTGTTAGATGATAAGTTTCTCCTTTCTGCATACATTAGCGTAAATTAAACAGCACAGCGAAACGCTCCAGTGTGGCTTCCCTGAGTCGCAGCAGAGCCGAGAGGAGCTTGGAGAGCTTCAATCAGCAGCAGCAGACAATTAGCCCAAATGTATTCAGCGAAAAAAAAAAAAAGAGTGAAAAAGGGAGAAAGAGGCAGCAGAGGAAGAGGAGGGGGGGGATAAAAGGAGTAAAATAAGAGTATCTGTTCATCAAGCTTCATTAGCAAATCGCTCTGTTCTGATTTCTCTCCCCGCTCTTTCCCTCCTTTTATAAACCCAGCGCCTCAGGCTAAGGCTCCCTCTGCACTTGCTGCCTGAGAACAAGTGTCTGTGCATGTGTGTGCATGTGTGTGTGTGTGTGTGTGTGGTATGTGTGTGTGTGTGAATGAGCGTCTTTGTATGAGCGTAATGTTCGGTAACACTCATGCCAAGGGGCACTGGGGGTTCAATGTGGCTGATCTGGGTGCATTGTAAAGAGACTGTACAGTGTGAAGTGTCTTGGGAATCACAGTTGTAGTGCAACATTTCACTTTCTCTCTCTTTTCACGCTTTCCTCGCTCGCTTTCTGAGTCTCTGAGTTGACCCCCCCCCCCCCACCCTCCATCTCATCTCTGTGTCATTATGTCTCAATTTCTCTCATTGTTTTTTCACAAAGCATTAAAACACAAATATTGGGCGCTCGATTTAGCATCACTGACCTGACGCTTAAATATATCAGTTTAATAATTATAAATATAGTTTTCTTGTAAATTTTCTTATAATTTCCAATGGTTTTGTGCATTTTTTCTGGTTATCTTTTTTTTTTTTTTTTTTTTTTTTTTTTTTTTTTACGTGTCTTATGATGTACTTAGTAGGTTTATGTAAATGTGTTTTTAATGTATACAAGTCGAAGACAAATTTCTGCCTTCTGCACGCAAAAGATAGACAATAAAGTATTACTAAAAGTCTAAAAAAAAGTCTAATTTTTTTTGCTTTTTTTTTTTTTTTTTTTTTTTTTTTTTTTGCTCAATTACTAATCGCCCTTTTTCCCCATGTTTTTGAACAAACTCAGGTGAATTTGACGTTGGTCCAGCATCAACAACTTCCAACAACACAAACTCTTAAAGCGATATACCCTCATTAACAAGCAGGACTGAATTCTTGTGCTCTTGAGATAAAAACTACAAATCACAAACTACAAATCACGCCTACAGGTAACACCGGTGGAGTCTGGAGAAGGAGGGATCCAGGGGACACTTCTGGGGACAAAGCATCAAATCAGGGGACTGTCCCCTGAAGACGGGGACGTCTGATCGCCCTATCCTAATCCCAATCTTTGTCTCTTTATCTAGTAAGCCCCGTTTCCTTATTCCCGTTTTCAACTTAAGTCTGTGTTGCTAAAGCATGTGGGTTAATAACACAGAAATGTATGAAATTGAAAGAGACATCTGATTAAAGTATGCTATAAAAAATGAACTCAATATTACAACATGAGAAAAGGAATGAAAAATACATTGCGTTATTGCATTAAAGTGAAAAGTTCTCTATGCATCTTGCAATATTATGTCTGTAAACGCTAAAACTGAATTATAGGCAATTAATTTTTTTTAACTTTGAAAGACTTCATTACCCAGAAATCAACCCAAACAACCTGAATTTCTGCCCCTTTCGGTGTTTTCACACATGCAGAATTGGGTGTGTTTGGTTCAGAGCCTGGTGTGTTTTCCTCCTCGGGTGCGGTTTGTTTGGACAGGTGTGAACACAGGACTCCCAAACCGAAAGAACCGCCCCGCCGCTCGAGGGAGACGGTCAAACAAGCAAATCAAACACATCCTATTGTTTCAGGTCATCGTGGAAATGCGTCAAAGGCTTCCTGACACAAGGTCTGATTGTTGCACATCTTCTTTGGAACGAGTGGATCGACACACTGTTGGCAACCCAGAGCCTCAGCAGGTGTTTGTGCTGAGCCACGCCTTCCAAACGTAATCGTCAGGGTAGATTTCTATATTTCCTGTGTTGTTATATTTAAGATGAATGATGACAGACTTGCAGTACGAGCATGTTTTCAGCTCCTGACCCCCAAAAAACAAATGCTGCTGATTTGGAGTTTTGTATTTTGCTTTTGCTTTTCCATTTCTCACTTCCTCGGCACCAAAAACATTTCCTGTCAGCGGCCACAACAAAATTTAATTTGGTTAAATGAGGAGAATCTGAGGCCTGGGGTAAGGACAGGGTGGTTTTCTCTGTTACAGCCCCATTGTGTTTTCGACTGATAAGACGGGAGTTCTTTAACATACAATTGTGCCTGGTGTAGTTGCAGTTTGGGCTAAAATATCGTTTTTTTCCTGCTTACTTCACCTTGGATTGTGGCAAAATGTAGCCGCCAGCCATGCAGGGCTTAATCTCCCCTCCAAACTAAAAAGGAGGCTGTCTCTCTTGTTACTTCTCCCTCCCGCTCTCCTTCTCTCTCACTTCTCATGGGAACTGGAGACCCACTTGTCTCTCACATTGTTTCCCTAGCTCAGAAAATATAACCGGCCTTATTAAACTCACTCCCAAGAATGCAAAAGAAAGAGAGAGAGAGAGAGAGAGAGAGAGGGAGAAGGAGAGAGAGAGACTGCAGTCCTCCCACTGGCTCAGCTCAAAGCTCTTCCTAACACCCACAGGCCCTAAAACAAAGCCAAGACCTTAATCCCCTTAATGCGATGCTGACTGGCCACTCTGAGATTACTCTGAGAGACTTGCTAAGGCGCTAACTGTGCTCAAACACCACATTCCATACATTTTATACGCAGCTAGTAAAAAAAACAGGAGGACAAACGACCCGTTAGTGGCCACTTTTGACACCAATTCCTCACATCCACCTGTGGATTTTACCGTCCAGTTACAGTTACATTAGGTGTGCAGCTAATTTCATGTCCAGATTATCTTGGAATACAGAATATACCTCGGCACTAATGTGAAATTCCAAAACTTTTCCATTATTTTCCTTTTTTTTTTTTTTTTTTTTTAAAAGCCTTTAGACATTAATTCCGTCCTTGTTCGTTGATGCTGTCTGATTTCCTCTACAGTTTCCATTCGCCGTGGAGAAAAGTGAAGTTGCACAACACGGTCTGGGATATTTTCATAAAAGTGGCAAATTGTGACATGGTGACGTTTCCTGCCTTCCCAAAGAGGGTCGATCATCGTATTCCAAGAAATTCCACAAATTCCTTGACCGGTGGGAATCGTGTCTTAGCTCACAAAAATTACAAGCAACCTTTAGCCGTAGTGCCCTGGTTGTTTAGACGTAAAATGAGGCTTAAAGGGAAAGTTCACTCAAAAAAAAAAATAAATAAATAAATAAAAAGAGATTTTCCCACTTGTCCCTCCTGCAAGTTATCGCTCCTAATGATTTCTGTGTGATTTAAGATTTATATGTCTGTCTGAATTTGTACTCGTTGAGGTAAACAGTTTACTGATGTTTACTGGCAGAAACAGTTATAAACCACAGAAACTGAATGACTGGAACCGGCGCGGGCCTTTGTTTCACAGTAAATGACAGTATTTCCGTGTTGTTCTCACTTGCCAAGGCAACGGCTGTAAACATTCAGCTGATGTCACCGTGTTGGCAGAAGAGTTTGTTTGAATTACTATTGAAATTTCATCTTGACAAAACAAGCATCTCGCTGTGGACTGGATCTCTCTGTCACAGCTGGAGTCGCAGCGCACAGCCACAACAGAGGGGCAGGTCAAAGGTCAAACACATGCTGCTTACTGGAAGTTCATTCAAAGCCTATCTCAGGTTAAAATGAATATTAGCTAATACGATTTTTATCCTAATTAGTGTCTAACCCAGCTAATCGGGCACACACTCCATCGCAGGGCGGACACACTCACACCTTGGGGTAATTTAATATCTCCATGTCACCTGACCTGCATGTTTCTGGACTGTGGGAGGAAACCGGAGCTCCCGTTGGAAACCCCCGCAAACAGAAAGGACCCAGGAGCTTCTTGCTGTGAGGCGACTGTGCAAACCACTGCACCACCATGAGCTAAGTTCACCCTAATTAACTGCATTGTCGTAAACAAAGTTATTGTGTGATGTCCTGCAAAGCCACCAACAACCTACCAGCTGAGGCTAAATGATGCAGGGAGCCACAGGAAACTGCAACAGACTGGCAGCCTCGCCATAGGGGTAAAAGAGGAAATATCTCATTTTATATTTTGGGTGGCCTGTTCCTTTATGACAAGAAGCAGAAGGGATTTTGGCTGCTTTTTTTTTTTTTTTTTTTTTTAAATTATGCATTTACCCATCCTCACTTTCCTCAGTTCTCTATCCACGGGAGGAAATGTGGCTGAAGCTGCAATTAGAAAGACTTTAGTGTAAAACCACAGCAGCCTTATCAGCCGAAAACCACAAAGTGGGGCTCCGGTGGAGGAGAGCGCCTCGTTCCCACCGACTGAGGGGAGGTAAATTTGCCCCGTTTCCCCCGGCTGAACCTCTGGCGTCGGGTGTGGACGTTTCTCCGCTCGCAGGAAGTGACAAATCAAAAGTTACGAGCAAAATCCAAACAGTTTCCTAAACAGCAGAGAGCAGAGGGAGCATTAGATCTTTCGCCTCTCATCGCCTTTTGCCTGCCTTGAAACGTTACAGACTGGCTGGGTGGTAAACATGAGCACGCTGTGTGCAGATTACTGATATCCTGTTAAAGGATTTCTGGGTAATGAAGTCCTTAAAATTGGCCGGTTACCTCTGGTGGCAATTTGGGACCAACAAGTAAAACTGCCAAGCTCAACTTTACAACGAGAATTAAAGGCACGTGTAGGTCCCTTTAATTTCATCTAGTGTGTGTGTGTGTGTGTGTGTGTGTGTGTGTATGTGTGTGTGTGTGTGTGTGTGTGTGTGTGTGTGTGTGTATGTGTGTGTGTGTGTGTGTGTGTGTGTGTGTGTGTGTGTGTGTGTGCGTGTGTGTGTCCAGACTCAGCAGGAGGCACAGGATGAGACAAAATGACCGAGCACTGACATGTTAATCTGATTAATGGACTTAAACTGCTCAGAACTTCAGGTCAGTGTGTGTGTGTGTGTGTGTGTGTGTGTGTGTATGTGTGTGTGAGGTAGAGATTGATGTTACTAAGTACTCTTTGAAGAACTTCCCAAGACACTTTGTGAGTGTGTGTGTGTGTGTGTGTGTGTGTGTGTGTGTGTATGTGTGTGTGTGTGTGCATGTGTGTCTGAGGAAAACACACACACACACACACACACACACACACAAATTACTGATTTTTCCTTTGAAGAGCTGCCAGGAGACTTAAAGCATGTGTTTGCGTGTGTGTGTGTGTGTGTGTGTGTGTGTGTGTGTGTGTGTGTGTGTATGTGTGTGAATGTAAATGCCTGTGCGTTTTCATATGTGTTTCCATGTGTGTGTATGTGTTCATATGTGTGTGTAAAGTATAGAGATACAGAAAGATTAAGGGAAGAGGGAGAAAGAAGACCACACACAGAAAAAGAAGATAACGAGCCGTGTGTGTGTATATGTGTGTGTGTGAATATATAGTATGTATATGTTTGTGTGTTAAAAGAGAAAGAGAGAGAGAGAGAGAGAGAGAGAGAGAGATACAGATTTTCTTTTTCAAACTGAGACAGAGAGAGAGTGTTACCAAAGTGTGACAAATAGGTATGGAAGAGAGGGAGTGAAACGGAGGACGAGCTGAAAAAAGAAAAGTGTGTGACAAAAAAAAAAAAAAAAGCAGAGGGGAAGAGGAAATTAGAGGAAGTGGTAGAGAGAGAGAGACGGGGGGGGGGGGGGGGGGGGGGCAGACAGACCACAGACAGTTTCCCCTGTCCTCATGTCACAGCAGCCGCAGGTTTCCACCAATGAGCGAGGACAAAAAAAAAAAAAAAAACGCAAATTGAAAAGTGACATGAAATAATGAACCCACATTAAAAATATATAAGAGCTCTACTCAATAATGCATCTCTCTGCACGGCCTCGATGAATGTCAACAGTTTTCTCACATCCTTTATGCGGTAATTGTTTTTTCGCAGCGTTTATCGAGCCTCACATTGTTACAGACCGCATATACAATAATATAGGTTGTTTATTTTCATAAAGCTCACCTTTCACATTGTTTTCTTTCCTGCCGCTGATTCTGCTGCTGCTGTCTAACACCTTCTGGAAGCGCCGAGGTCCATATGTTTCTGCACATTTACATTCATACCTTTAAATCTGCTCAAGTCGGGGATCTGCCACTTGTGTTTGCTTATAGAGCACCATTTACTTCATTCATAAAATATGTCAAATATTCTCTGATAGATCCTATCAGCTGGCTCCTCCAGTCAATATCTGCAAACGTGCTGGTGGGCTAATCAAACACGGGCTACCTTTTAGTTCATATACCCCTTCAATCTGCGTTGTGCAAGTTCACAAGAACAAACTCACTCAGGTTCAGCTCACACAGACTGAAATAAACAGGTTCACAGTCCAAAAAATGATCTACTTTTTTTAAAAAAATGAGCTGCTCTGAGCTTTTTCAGTAGAACCAGCTCCTATCATCCATCCCCAGAAAAAAATGAGATTTTTTTCCCATTGGAATCTGAACTGATTTGTTCATAAAACTTAAAATAAAAATTAAAATATTCACATGGATGACCTTACGCAGCGCCGGTGGCTGCATCGTCTGCAGCTTGCACCGGTCGAGCTGCATGCCACTGCCTGTAAATCCTTGGCCTCGGGTGCTGGAAAACACTGTTGTTTGCTTTCACCGGAGTTAATAACGCTCACGTTCACATTCATTAGTTGCAAACTGATACATTCAGTTCACCGTTCAGTGTGTTCATGCACAAACGGTGCTAGTTTAGACTAAAATTTAGTGGAGAAGACAAGTGTGTATGAACTTTAAACAGCTAACAGACACAAAATGCCTTTCTGCTTTTCTTCACTGCAAAATCTCTCACCTGAGCAAATTAGCGATTTGCCACAATTCAGTTTATAGAGAATAATAATACACATAAAAATGGTTTCACTTCCATCCCACTGGTCTTGATTTGAGTGGGAAAGTCCTTTATTCTCTGTTCAGGTTGTGTGGGCTGGTAGTGATCTCTTTTTTTTTTTTTTTTTTACACTAATTTGTATGAATTCATCAAAATTAATGTGTCAGTGATTTACTGGTGCTAAAATCCTACACGTTCGTAATAGAAGATGGGAGAAAAACCTGAACGTTTACATTTCTTCTGAATGCTTTGAGGTGAGTGATTGAGTACATTTAAATATCTAACAGTGTAAGATGTGTGCAGATTACTGACATCCTGTTAATCGATTTATTTGACTGTCAGAAAGTCAAATCAAGCTTGTATTGTGTCATCTGATGACTCTCCACCTTGACGACAACCAGTCAATCAATAAAATGAATCAAGATTGTATTGATTACAAAAGGGATAGCTGTTCCGGCATAATTTCATAGCCTCACGATCAAAATGACATCATTTTCCCTTGATAGTGAGAACATTTATGAATTATTTACATTTTTGTTAACCAGTGTCACTGCTAGAAAGATTTAGCTAAGACATAAACATATACATATAAACATAATTTAGCATAGTCATACTTTGTTTTTTATGTCCTATTGTATTTTATCAAATCATGAAGCTCATATTGTCTATAGAAGTGTATTGAGAGATTTGTGCCACCCCTATACATTTGCACTGTCCATATTTCTGTCTGCTTCATTACTTCAAGGCTGCTGCTGATAATAATAATAATAATCCAAGATTTTAAGCTCATTGGATCAACTCAACTCAACTCAACTTTATTTATAAAGCCCTTTAAATAAAAAATATCAATGTGATCAATTTATTAAGCCATCAAACACCTGAAGTGCAACAGGAAACTTGTAAATAAAAGGTTTAAAACTCCTTCTTGAACTAGTTTTTCTTTCTTCTTGTCCACATTTCATGCAAACTCACATTAAAATTATCAAGGCGCCCGCTGTATGACTCAGCCAAATTTTTCCTCCGAAGCACACAATGTTTGGGATATTTTGGGCGAGCGTGCTCATCGCTGCAACGTAATCGCCACTGCTGTGAAACCGACGAGTGTGACTTTGGCAGCGAGGAGCAGGAAATTAAAGAGCGTAAAAGGACAGACGGACAAACAGCGCGAGCCGGCCTTGTTTGGGAAGGAATGCCATGCAGACGCCGTGCGCTCAAACATCAACAACAGCATGACCCACTTAAACATGCGCGACGCTCTGTGTGTGTGTGTGTGTGTGGCAAGTGTGTGTGTGTGTGTGTGTGCAAGTGTATGCGCGCACACACTGGCCTCCATGTGGGTTCACAACCTCAGATGGATTATCTATTGGCAGATCTGTCAATCATTGCAGAGCCCCTCCCCCTCTTTCCCCCCCGCCTCTTTCACCTATTTCCTGGTTCTAGAGAAAGGACCTTTCAGAAGCCGGCGACCTTTGACCCCTCCCTACCCTCATCACGCCACCAAGCATTTAAACTCCAAATAGTGGCCTGTTTGTGTTTTGCAGTGAGTTTTGCTGCTCTGTTTTTTTTTTTTTTTTCTTCTCCAAAGCTTGTCCTTGAATATGTAAAATGAGGATTAACTGATGGATGAAAATGTTAGTTTCCTTCATGCTCTTTTCATTAAAAACAGACGAGCCAGGACAATGAAAACCTCAGGCACTTATTTAATTCCAATATTAAAATCAGCTTCGGTAGTTGTGCATATTCAGAACATTAATCCTAACCCTGGGACAAAGCAACATAAATAACTGGGAAGACAACTGAGACAATAAGCCTGAGATCTGCGCAGAAAGTAGGTTACAAAAGTTCACGTGAAGAAGTTGGCCCCAATTCTGTATTTTGTGTGTTAATGATTTAATCGTCTGACAGCTGCTGGTTAATTTTTTTTTTATACCTGCTGCAAATTTAAACTTTAACCAGCTGTTACAGGCAAACTTTCTTGGCTGGAGGTACTTCCTCTCCTTCGCTGACACTATTGTTTTGTACACATGACACTGCTGGACTGTGACACAAACTGAGGCTAACCAGCAACCTGTGTCATCCCGTGTGTTGCAAACCCATCTGGTGCTCTACAAAAAAAATCATAAAAAACAAAAAAAAAACAAAAACAAAACAAAACAAAAAAAACATCTGTGGTTCTTTCCAGTCTGCTCAGAGTGCAATTTAATATTTAAGAAGTCTGCATGATTTCCGCCTTTTTACTGAACAAACACTCCATGCAATAAATCGCCTGGCTACTGTTGGTAGAAGTAGTTGAATCAATAACGGTAGGCCAGTGCCCAAAGGCCGGCTGTCACCGTGGTTACGGCGCATCATAACTCAGTTTTAGTGTTGGTGGTGATGGTGATGATGCTCATGAGGGTGATGGTGATGATGGAAGGTTGCACCGAAGTCTGGTGGTGAGGAGAAGAAGAAGAAGAGGAAGAGGAATGTAAGAGCGTAGCGATGACGATGGTAGTGATCATAACAAATGGCATTACTAACTAATGATGGTAAATGGTTGTCGCCACGGCAACTGGAGCTACACGTACCATTTCATATAACACTGTCATTATCACAAAATGTGGGAAAAAGTTACTTTCCTGCAAGCAGCTCTTTTAAGAAACTCAGTCAAGACCTGAATCTGATTTAACTCAAAACCACCAATCCTCAATTTGTTCATCATTTCATGCAGTTTTATCTCATAATTATAAACATGATACAACTTCACTGAACAGAGGGGTGAGTATTTGCTTTAGCTTTTAAAAATCATCCACAGAGATGACCAGAGGCGGATATTACTAATTACATTTACTCATGTTACTATAATTAGGTAGCTTTTCTGTGCACTTGTACTTTTGAGTATTTTTTTAAGTCAGTAATTTTACATTTACTCAAACACATTTCTGCTTGAGTTTTGTCCATTACATTTTAAATCAGATCCATGACAGAGAACAAATGATCAATGACAGATGATGGAAACTTTCACAATAAAAGCTCAGTCAGCAAAGATGAGAGGGGGAATCTGCTTCTACTTTGCTGATTCTACTTTTTGTCGTTTCCAAATTTCACAATAAAAGCTGCACAATGAAAAATCGTAGCGAGGGCCATTGAGACTCAACTGGCGAAAAAAGTGGAAACACATCAGTGAGTTGACCTGATGATGAAAACCATGTAGACTCAACCATCACCTGCTTATTCCGCATGTGTCAGTTGAGTCTACAGGGTCCTCACTTCATTTTCGCGTAATGCCCCTTTAAAAGCTTGTAGTGTGCAGCGTGTTCTCTCCTCCTTTTCTAACTGCATGGAAAAGATCCAAGCTCACACAGTTACTGTTTGGAAAAAGGAGCTCAGTCACTTTTACTGCCAGGGCATTTGAAATGAGACACTTTTTACTTTTACTGCAGTAGATTTTTACTGCACTACTTCTACTTCTACTGCAGTCAGATACCAGCAGAGGAACAGTACTTCTACTTCTACTGCAGTCACATACCAGCAGAGGAACAGTACTTCTACTTCTACTGCAGTCAGATACCAGCAGAGGAACAGTACTTCTACTTCTACTGCAGTCAAATACCAGCAGAGGAACAGTACTTCTACTTCTACTGCAGTCAGATACCAGCAGAGGAACAGTACTTCTACTTCTACTGCAGTCACATACCAGCAGAGGAACAGTACTTCTACTTCTACTGCAGTCAGATACCAGCAGAGGAACAGTACTTCTACTGCAGTCAGATACCAGCAGAGGAACAGTACTTCTACTTCTACTGCAGTCAGATACCAGCAGAGGAACAGTACTTCTACTGCAGTCAGATACCAGCAGAGGAACAGTACTTCTACTTCTACTGCAGTCAAATACCAGCAGAGGAACAATACTTCTACTTCTAAAGCAGTCAGATACCAGCAGAGGAACAGTACTTCTACTTCTACTGCAGTCAAATACCAGCAGAGGAACAGTACTTCTACTTCTACTGCAGTCAAATACCAGCAGAGGAACAGTACTTCTACTTCTACTGCAGTCAAATACCAGCAGAGGAACAGTACTTCTACTTCTACTGCAGTCAGATACCAGCAGAGGAACAGTACTTCTACTTCTACTGCAGTCAGATACCAGCAGAGGAACAGTACTTCTACTTCTACTGCAGTCAAATACCAGCAGAGGGACAGTACTTCTACTGCAGTCAAATACCAGCAGAGGAACAGTACTTCTACTTCTACTGCAGTCAAATACCAGCAGAGGAACAGTACTTCTACTTCTACTGCAGTCAAATACCAGCAGAGGAACAGTACTTCTACTGCAGTCAAATACCAGCAGAGGAACAGTATTTCTACTTCTACTGCAGTCAAATACCAGCAGAGGAACAGTACTTCTAATTCTACTGCAGTCAAATACCAGCAGAGGAACAGTACTTCTACTTCTACTGCAGTCAAATATCATCAAAGCAACAGTATTTCTACTTCTACTAGCACCAGGTTATTGTACTTTTGCCACCACTGGTGACTACTGGGGATTTCTCCCATTCCCAGTAGCTTGCCTCTGGCTTAAACCCGTCCACAGCCAACAAACTGACGCTACAACCTCGTGGCGAAGCTGTACGTACAGAGCCCCTGATCTCATACATTTCCAGAACTCTGCGTCATCTTGTGTTAAAATACTAATCTGACAGGAGCGCGCGAGTGGGAGCGAGTCTGGCAAAATCTCCCTCCACCCATTAAGACAGAAAGAAACCCAGCTTTTGTTGGCAAAATTACAGCGCGCTGGCATGTCGTCTTGTGTTACACCAGGAGGCACATATGTGGGGAGATTCTTTCATGTTCGGGCTTCAAAGGCAGACGCCGCACAATGGGCTCAGCGACAGACAGCCGGCCGCAGCGCCTCCGTGTTTGACACTTGCTCAGCAGTTTTGCAGCGCGCTGACTTTGTTCTTGTGTAACTGTGATGTTGTGACAGGAACTCTGGATGATTTCACTCACTACTACCACAGATTACCCTCTGATGACACGACACAACACTCACCGACCGATACAATGGAGATAAACTGGACTGCTGGTGGATTGGACCGATATTCATTATTCAATAAAGATTTGACAGAGGTGAAGATGGCATTTTGCAGCACTGAAAGGAGGCCTCATTTTTCCCAAATCTGTCTTCTTTGGGTCGACACACATTTCTGTTATTTTTTCCACACAACATTTTAACAAAGCATATTTTTTTAAATGATCTTGTGATGGAAAATTACACAAATTTATGTTGTCACAGATGTGTTAAAGTGTAAAATGATATCAGATTCAAACACCATTTTCATTAAATAACCTTATTCAACCTTAATTAATAATGAAACCTTAATGTTATTAACCTCATTTCATATAATGTCTTATTATGTCTTATTGTGTTATCACTTTTCTTAGTACTTGCATGTTTTTAATGTTTTGAATCTGCACTTATGTCTCAAATTTTTGGCAGCATGGGAACATTCATGCCAGTAAAGCCCACTGAATTGAACTCCAAAAAAACAAATACACGTATAAATCGAGCATGCAGCACAACATAACATGACTCATGGACTCATGCATGCGCCGTTTCAATGGAGGTGCATTTTTAGCATATATCTTCGGCATGGCTGCTCTCCAGCCTCTTATGTAAGCCGTCCAGAGCCTCGGATTCAAAACAGGTACAACACAAATAAAATGGATCTGAGCGACTTTGCTCCTCTGCTGATTCGCCTCTTTACCTCCAAAAAATATTTTTCAGGCAAGCAATACTGGCAAAAAACTGCTTTGTGGCTGTAATTGTGTTTTTTTTTTTTGTTTTTTTTTTGGTTTATTAATGCTTTGGTCAGGGAGAGTTGGAAAGCTTGTGCTGTGCTGCTTGATTATTTCCAAGGAAATCTCTGAATATGTGATTTAGTCGGTGTGTAGGTGGATTTCTGGTTGGTGTTTGAGTGTGTGTAGGCCTACTTGGCACCTTCATCACTCAAGACTAGGAAGGAGCCTCACTCTAAGAGGAAGACCTCGCTGGCAGCAGTCGCAACTATGGGCTGCATGTGTGTCCCACTGCCTGTCCACAGCAAGGTTATTATAGTTTACTAAAACTAAACTAAAAACTAGAACTAGGTGTGAAAAAAACATTGACGTTAACTGAAAAAAATACAAACTAGGCTTCAGAAAAACGTGGAAATGAACTGAAATGATACCGTGTACTTACAAAACTAATAAAATAAAATAAAAACAGACAGAAAATGTCTTTGAGTGTTTGTCAGTTTGGTCAAATTTACCAACAAAACCAGCATGAAGAGGTGTTGGTGCTGGTGTTTACTGAGACTGGGACGTCTACATGACTTACAGTGTGGAAACCCGACCCCGGCCCGTTGGGACCCGACAGGACGGGTCCCGACGGGCCCAGGTTGAGCCAGGTTCAGACAAAAATTTAGAAATTATGTTCAGGTTCAGGTGGAGTTCGGTCACATCGGTGTCATTTTAATGAAAGAGAATGACCCTACTGTCTGCTCTGAGCAACTTCCTGTATAATGCTGGAGTTTGCGTGACGACACTGAAGGCAACATGTAGGTTATTTCAGGCTTTAAATATAACCTAGCGATGGAGGATAAGCAAAATCTCGGGCTCGGGTCGGGTTCAGACAAAAATATTCGGGCCGATCTGCTCTCTAAGATGACTGTGAGTCAACTGCCTGCACAAAGTGTACTATTCTATTACTATTCTGAACATCTTACATTTTGCCTCTGACAAACAACCCCCATGTTATAACAGAAAACCCATAAAACTAAACTAAATAGTGAAACTAATAAAAACTGGACTAAAACGAACCATTTTTAAACAATAAAAGTGAAACTGAAACGATCAAACCCACTCTGGAAACCAGCTTAACCTAAACTGAACTCAAGACAAGAATTTAAAAACAAAATAAATATGAAAAACTGATGAAAAACCTTGTGTGTTTTTGTTTTAACAGGAGCTGCAGAGGTGAATCAGACGGAGGAGTTTGATTCCACCCACTAACACAAAAACAGCAAGGCCCGTTGCTATTATGCACACAAACAAATGTGCACACATATTGTATACGCATTATGCAAACACCTGCATATACAAATATGGGATACATGTGGTGTAAATGCAAAAGTAGCACACACACACATATTAGTTACAGTAAACTTATAGCTTATGGAACAATTACATGGAAAACACAATGACTGACTCAGTGTTTGTTAATGAGTCACCATTTTCCTGCATGAGGCTGTGTGTGTGTGTTTATGTGTGTGTGTGTCAGTGTGTGTTAGTCATATCTTGGCTCCAGATGTGTTGTGGGCCTCTGGTCTGGGGCACATTTCTCTGTTTTGGTATTGATGTGTGCATGACGTTGTGCACACACACAATGTACGCGTGGCCATGTGTAAGCTTTGCATTTTCAGCTGGTGTGTGTGTGTGTCGTAACCGGCTTTCCGTGTGACATCTGTGTTGTGTTTCATACTCGGGCTCTGCCACATGTGTGCAGAATGAAGAGGAGAGGGAAAGGTTATGAGTTAGAGGTCGAGAGCACAGGGCAAAGAGGCCTCCAAAAGCAATACTACCGTGGAAAAACTCACTACTAACGAAGAGTCTAGAAAAACTGCCCTGGGGTCTTTATGAACTTGGCCAATAAACTCCCAGCTGGGACCCAAAGAAGATTTGTACCATGAGTGCTGGTCCCAGAATGAAGGCCTGGGTTTTGAGCTGGTTTTAT
The DNA here is from genome assembly GCF_902150065.1 of Myripristis murdjan. Lineage (NCBI taxonomy): Eukaryota > Metazoa > Chordata > Actinopteri > Holocentriformes > Holocentridae > Myripristis > Myripristis murdjan. The sequence continues at coordinate 8,017,602 of NC_043986.1, read as the reverse complement.
TACAACTCTGGGTCGTTTAAATGCTTTATTTCATTTTGTCTGGCCAGGTGAAAGCCATGCAATTTGGACTCTTGTGCACACAAAACAGCTGGCAACGTGATGTCTGACAGTGCAGTTCATTACAAATGATAGGAAGCAACCACAGGAAACGATGCAAGGGTTAGTTGGTAAATGAAGATGGATGTTGACATCTCTCAGCCAGCAGTTCCCCATGCTCACAATGTCTAGCATAGCAAAATGAACTGAGGTGAAAAAAAAAAAAAAAAAAAAATACAGCAGACGCTCATATTCAGCTGTTTCTGCACAGAAGGTATTTCGCAGCAAAGTGTGAAGACAGTATGCTTGGCTAAAGTTACAGAGCCTTGGAATTGGATTTGTGTTGACTCTCGATGCCACCAAAACCTCCAACCTGGCAGGACAGGAGGTTGCCAAACTGTCCAATAAACCAGCTACTTGTGAGTCCATGTGACTTTTGTTTACAGGCCCGGCTTGGCTTGTGATTGAACGCTGTGAACGGAAATGACCCAAATACAAGAGTGCAACAAACTTTCCCACTTGGGTTCAGACAGAAGAGAACTGTCTGAGCTGCAGGTATGACAACACTTTTTTTCGATTTTATGCGTTTGAATCCTGCGCTCAGTGAGTTACTGTTTTGTAAACAAGGTGCAGGTTTCTCAAATTAGGATTCAGAGAATTTCTGGGAGCCCACATGAACAGATGCGATTTATTTTAATGAGCCTGTCTGGATCCCAGGGTGTGAGAGACAAAAATTTTACAGTCTACCTTTAATACAACGGCGCTCAGGGCTTTTTACAGTAAATTAAACCATGCAAGGTGGTGGAAGTTACTTTGTGATTGCTGCCGCCCCCAAGTTAAGATTTACATAATTGCCTCATGTTTTAATGAGTCTGGGTCCCAGAAAGAGAGCCTGCAGACTCAGTGTCTACAGTTACTACAGCTGGGACCTGGGCTTAATAAATTGCAGCAATTGGGTCTTTATATATTAAGCTAAGTCATGCATTATTTTAATAAGTGGTCAGGACCTTCTGAGTCAGTTTTACCTCTAAAAAAAAAAAAACATCCTGCATCGTGTTGACTTACCATGATCCTAATTAGGGCTTCACAATATATTGTGTCAGCACCAACATCAAGATGTGTGCTTATGCTATAGTCACATTAAAGGACGTGCAATGTCAAGTAAGGCAAATGAACTCAAACACATCATGCTACAACTTTTATCGCTTGACTGATTAACAGTGCATGTTTCTGGTGAAATTTCCTATATATGTTTTCATATTAAAATATATTGCAGATAAGAAGATATCTAACATGTTTTATTGCGCCTGAGAAACAATTTCTACATCTCCATTTACTGCAGTTGAGTTCAGGCTGAACAAGTTACTGTGTTTTGGTCGTTATACAGTAAACTGGGTCTTATGTTTTGTTTTGTTTTTAATTCAAAAGGGGGTCACGACCCGCTATGAGTCACTGGTACATCTGTTAGTGTCTCCACTATGAGAAGATTAACATAATTGCAGTTTGTTTTAATGAGCTTGGGTCCAGGAGGAGAGACCAAACCGAACTGTTTACATTTAAAACATTTAAGTTCTGGGCTGAGCAAGCTGCTGTAAGTTCATCGTTACAGCCAAATCATTTCATCTTCAGCAGGCTCATTAAGTGATCAGGACTTTTACATGAGTCACCGTTACTTTTGATCCCAGACCTGTGAAACCAACCATAACTGCCACACTTTATAATGAGCTTGAGTCCAGAGAGTTTCACACAGCACAGGCTCACATGACTCTCTGGTTGACAAGTTAACAGCCATGTGACCTGGACTCACTTCTCCTCCACTGTGCACAACAGAAACCCGATTAAATTCCATTCATAATAAAGCCATGTTTCATTGTTAGAAAACAGACTTAAGAGACTCTTCTTTCTCTCTGCAAAAAGGCAATTAATTCGGACCCTTGTACATGTACGCGCACGTGCACACACACACACACACACACACACACACACTAGTTCATCTCCGGCTCAGTTTCCGTCCCCTCTCCACTGACCTTGGCGGGCCGGCGGGCTCCCAGTAGCGGCAGAACAGGTGCAGTCCGTCGGCGTTGACGATGTGCTGCAGGTCGGCGTACGGGACTCCCTGCGGGGTCCGCCTCGGAGCTCCCGGCTCGGGCATGTGGTCTGCAAAAGAGACACGGAGCACCGATAACACATCGCTGCCGTAGAGGTAGTAGGATAACCCGGCGACGAGCAGGCAGGTGGCGGCGGTCACTCCGTTCATATTTAATTAATTTTTAAATTTATTTTCTGTTTCCAGGCATGCATCGGAAATATCTGGGGCTGGTGACGACTGAGATAAAGGGGTTATATGAGTTTAGGCTGGTTGGATCCTAATGCTGCCATACAAAAACAGAGGCAATGTTGTCGGAGCTGCACGCACCGAGCAGCGTTACGTCACGGAACCATATGCTCTCTCTCTCTCTCTCTCTCTCTCTCTCGCTCGCTCGCTCTCATTCTCTCCGGCCGCGCATGGCGCTCTCTCTCCCCCGGGTGACTTTGCGTGGTGTCACACACACACACACACACACACACACACACACACACACACACACACACACCGCAAAAGCCCTGTTAAAGCGTCTAAACGCAGCTAAATCTAAAAAATAAACAGAACAAACAGCAAAATGAAACAACAGAACAAACTGGTCAGTCACTCATTCATTCTCTCTCTGTGTCTCTCTCTCCCCCTCTCTCTCTCTCCCCCCCTGGTGACTTTGTATGGTCACACACAGTTTGACATGACGGTTTATCAGAAACACGTTCCCAAAGAATAAGTGCAACATGTCACTGCGTAAAAAAAAAAAAAAAAAAAAAAAAAAAAAAAAAAAAAAAACACCCCAAAAACCAAAAAAACAAGACATTTCAAAATATCCAAACCACATTGAGATGAATCATATGCTGGCCGGGAAACTCTGAGTCCCTCTCACTTAGTCCGTTTCAGTCTGCATCAGTGACAATAACACTGCCAAAGCATCTGAATACAATTGCCTATATGGGAAATAATG